>NC_056727.1:1207989412-1208029412 GCF_019279795.1 Protopterus annectens
AACTGGTGTGAAGAATTTTGGGACTGACACATTATGGGAAAAGTTATACCATACTGTGGAAAACACAGGTTTGCTTCACTATTGTTGAATGCATTTGAGACACCATTAGCAATGTTATAGCGGCATTCACATCCGTATCCAGAGAATGATTTGCAACCATTACTGTAAGAGTCTGAGCAAGTCTGTTAAACAGAGTGAGTGCTTCCACACTGATCTAAAAGGGTATATGTGGATCACTGCTGTACTGCTGCAGCTAACAGCATGAAAGAAAAAAGAAAACAGTTTATTGTCTATGGAGATTTGGTTATTGTGCAGTGACAGGATGTTATTTTGGTAATGTAATTTGAGTGATGATTTAAGAGTTTAGAAGATTCCATTAGAGTTATATGGGAGGGTAATGTGTGCCAAAGTTTTGCTATATTATAGGAGTATATACTTAGTCTATAACTATTAAAAACTTTTAAAATTAAAAAAAAAATGCAAATAAAACTGCCCCAATTGGAAAATCCTCTGTACACCATTCTTTCTCTTGTTGACTTTGTAATGGAATCTGCGACCCTCCCCCCCCAATCTAATGTAGCACGTCGGTAAAGGGGCAGAACTTCAGAGAAATCGAAGATGATGGAGCATGTTGTGTTTGTATGTTTGTTTGCTTTGTTTTCGGTTTGGGCATGATCTTTAAGCAACTTGGTTAGTGCTGGTTAGTCACCTGGCATTGTGAGTATTGACTCATCAGTGAAGACTGTGACAAATCTACATCTGTATACAAGCCACGTTGATAATTCACAATTCATTGCTTTTATCCAGTTACCCATCCTGTATTATAGATCACTTAATTCCTGCCTTCCCTTAAACCTCATTTCTGCTTCAAAATGTTATTCTGCATGTATTGTCCCCACAGTTTCACTTTTTTGTATGTAGTTTGCTCCTCTCCTTTTCTAAAGATTATATTTCCAGTTCCAATCTGTTACAGTATCCATTATTTCAAATACAGTTGCTTTAGATTTTCATTTCCATTTTCAAGTAATTGCTTTTTTCGGTAGCCAGCAGAATTAAATTTGGGCCTTGATATGCCTAGGCAATTCAGATCTTATATCCCAGCTCAAAAAAGAAAATCTTGGTTACACCCATTTGCTCACCCATTATTTGTGATAGAGTACTATTGTAGGTAAATTTCTTAGTCTGCCAACTCATTACACTCCCAAAACATATTCCCAGTTACCTCTTTCTTCCCTGTCACACCTCCAATATTTGCCACCTGCCAAATGAAGAAAAATCTTTGGAGTGTGCTCTGGATATAAAAATACTTAAAAAAATCCTGAATTTTCTAGACTTTATTGTATAGTTGGGAGCCTTGCATGTGTTTCCTTGTGAATTGCATATCCAATTTCTTTCCAATCTTTTCTACCCTTCTCTAATTCCTATAGTTATTGTGCAATATTTTATGCCTTACTAATTTTCCCTTTAACCGCAGCTTCTGTTCTAGTCCAACTAAAAACTTGAGGTCTTTCACTTTCCTCTGTCTTTTCATGTACTCGTTGGGGACTTGTAGGGAAGGTAGTCTCTAGCCTGCAATCCAAATGTCTTGGCCTCTTCCCATTCTGTTACCTTTACCTCTCTGGTTATTTGCTGTCTGTACCTTGGTTTCTTTGCCAGTTTCCTTCTGTAAATTACAACCCCTTCTTGCTTTGTTTGTACCCCTAATTGCAGTAGTCCATATAGTCAATTTCCTTTCCTCATTCTCGCATTGGCTTAGTTCATGGAATACTTTTGTTGTTTTATGAATGTAATATTCTGTGTGGTTGTTCTCCTTAAGGAGCTGCATCCAAAATACCATTCTCTTATTTCTAGAATCCCCCCCTGCTTCACCATCATCCCTTTCCACTTGCAACTTTTTGCTTGCGTTTATGTATATGAGCTTTAACTGTGTAGCTCTAAAATATGCATTCAAATCTGATAACCTTGTTCTAGAGGAAGTATCAATTTATTCCACTTGACCTTTGCCCACCCCAGGTAAAATCCTTCAATACTTATTACTGTCCGCAACTTCTCTGGTTGATAAACCTATATGTGAAATTAAATGGACTAAAACACTTTCACTGCTTGTGTTTTGCTATTCATATCTATAAACAGAGCTCCCAGTTTCTCAGTTTTTGTATTCTCTCTCTTTACTCTCTTCCCTCGTATCCTTAGCTTCCATAACCCAAGTCCTTTTTAATCCATACTCCTCTTAAGTACTTCATTTTATGTTCCCTAGAAGTATGGGTATTGCTGAACCGAATCATTTGTGGGTACATAAAACAAAGGCTATAGCTGTAAACAATCTCTTCCCTCGTATCCTTAGCTTCCATAACCCAAGTCCTTTTTAATCCATACTCCTCTTAAGTACTTCATTTTATGTTCCCTAGAAGTGTGGGTATTGCTGAACCGAATCATTTGTGGGTACATAAAACAAAGGCTATAGCTGTAAACAGTCCAGTTTTTTATATCTCAAACTTGAAACTGTCTCAGAATGTTCCCCAAGACTGATTCTTGGTTTTATCAGGTGCAAGACTGTCTATGCATAAAGCCAAATTTTCTTGATTACAATACCAATTGCATCCTTAAATGCCAGAGTCCCTTGTTTTCATTGTCATTAAATTTAATGCCTATAATAAAGGGGAAAGAGGGCACCCCTGCCTGGTTCCTCTGTTAAGATGCAACTTATCTGAGGTGTGTGTGTGTGTGTGTGTGTGTGTGTGTGTGTGTGTGTGTGTGTGTGTGTGTGTGTGTGTGTGTGTGTGTGTGTGTGTGTGTGTGTGTGTAGTATGTATGTATGTGTGTATGTGTGTATATATATATATATATATATATATATATATATATATATATATATATATATATATATATATATATATATATATATATACACACACACACAGTGAAACCCTAGTACAAGGGGGGCGGGGTTTTCTTACTTCTAGCATATGTTCTGTTAAGATGCAACTTATCTGAGGTGTGTGTGTGTGTGTGTGTGTGTGTGTGTGTGTGTGTGTGTGTGTGTATATATATATATATATATATATATATATATATATATATATATATATATTAAACGTACATTGGTGCAACTGACAGTGTTGCATGTGTTTTACTAGTAGTGTGTATTGCTGTATCTGCATGCATATTTTGAAAACAGATCTATTACTAGCTGTAACGCGATGTTCTATAACAATGTAATAGTTGTGAATGAGAACGGTACTGTCTAATTTTATATAGATTTAACTTTTGCATTTGATAGGGTCATACACAAAAGAATAACTATGAGTTGATGTAATCTTGATAAGATGGATGTGTGGCTATACTTTTCCGTTAAACCCCTACCAGTCTGCGCTGCTGTTTTTACCGTTTTTTCAGTAACACTGGCTTCTTCTGATACATTCGCTACAGCTGTTGGGACAATGAACAAGAAGGATTTTGCAGAAATTGAGATGACTCGAGACAAAAGGAATGCTTGCTGACAGCTGAAGTTACTTCTGCTAGGTGAGTGATCGGCAAGTGTGCATAGTACTGCATATGACATCATCATATGTTTACGTGTGTGTGTTACTGCAGGTGAAAGTCTTTTAACGACTGATGATGTTTAAAGAAAGTGGGCTAGGTGAGGGACGGTCCTTCATTGATTGTCAGCCACTGTGTAATGTCATGGATTAGCAGCAGTCCTAAAACATGACCTGGGCACCTGTATCTGTGTTGTAATGTGCCCGTCCCCAATCTTCTGACCTCTTGTCAACTGTTTTTTTTTTCTCCAGTAAAAGAAAGCCCATGTTGCTCAGTCAAATATTTTGGACACACCGCACTTCTTTTTTTAGTAGCCCTTTCAGCTGTAGTTGTGGAACCGTTCTAGGATATCAGTGTTAATGTTTCCTGTTTGGTCCTTTACCTGCATACAACAAGGTTTGTACAGGTTTTCCCCACCTGAATGAAGTGACAATGGACTGCCTCACTGGTGTGTTGTTACCTGGTAAGCTTTGTCACAGTGCTGCCTCAATGTGTTTTGCCAGTATATCCACACAAGCAAGTACACAAAATTATAGGAGGTATCACACAGTGCCTCAGACCTCTCAACTGTCCCTATTGTTGAGGAATGTTTCTATTTTCAGGCATATCTCTCTTCCTTTTAACACAAGACATTAAAAATATCAATCTTGGCAATGCTCACGGTTCCCGGTTTATTCAGTCAGCCGTCACATGCAAACGAAAGGAGGAGTTCTGCACATTATAAAACCTGCAATCGTGCAGCACCAGACGAGACGTTTGTTTGAGTGTCTACAGTACTGCCTGCCTGCCAAATCAAATAAAAAGAAAAACTAACCTTACCTAATGAAAATGAAATCTTTTCACATCACTTTTGTCAGTCCTGCATAAATGATAAAATAGTGCCAAAACACAGCAGCGTGAAGACCTGGTAGGGGTTTAACGGAAACGTACCTGTGGGGCTTACAAATGGGACATGTCCAATTGCTGTATGATTCTTGCCAAGTGAAATTCAAGGCCACATTTAGGCTGTGCCACATGGCTCTGTCCTAGGCCCACACCCATTCTTGTTTAGATTTGTCTTTCAGATCCAATCAAAGTGCTGTACAGTCTGTATGCAGATGACTTGAAATTATGTAAACTGGATTACACGTGTTACAGATGGAGCATGCCTGCAAAAGAACTTGTTTACATTGACCACTTGGGCACATGAGAGTAATATGCTGATCAGTTCACAACCAAAAAACCAAGCATATGAGATTTGGGAGGCGTAAATGAAATGCTCAATGTTTAATACAGCAGACAGTGATTACAACTCTAAATTCATTTAAAGACCTGAGTATACAGATAAATCCAGCTTTGAGTTTTTCTAATCCTTAATGATTGTATACAACCTGTAGTTCTGTAACTAAGATTTCTAAAGTTTTGGAAATCAAGAAGGAAGTCCATTGTTAGACTCCAACTTATGGGATTACAGTATGTATGGAAACCTTGTAAGAAAACAAGCATGAATAAACTGAAAAGAGTACACTGTAACTCTACCAAAGGCATTCATGGATGTGAAAATTTGAGTTGTACAAGTGTGTCTTAGATTTTTAAGAGGCCTTATTTAGGTACGTAGAGCATTTGGAGAGTACCACTAGGAATGTTTACCAAATTATGTAGAAAATTCTATAGGAATGAGAATTGTACTAGTAGCTTCTCTAAAAGTGTAGCTGATGCATGGAATAGACTACCAAATTACTTTAAGCAATCACTAGTTTAGTTTTTGGCCAACTGTTTTTGGAATATTATAGGATAGAATGGCATTAATGACTGTGCTTGGAATATTGTAGGATAGAATGGCATTAATGACTGTGCTTGAAAATTTGTATGAGTGCTATTCCTTCAGCATACATATTAGAAAACTTAAATATTGGTTAGTTTCTCCTGTTTATATGTGGTTGTGAACTTTGGTAACTGAGCACAAAAGCAAGTGGCAGAAATTAAGGTCTGTTCTCATGGTAGTTTGACTTTGCTGCTGTGATAGAGTAAGGAGCTTGAAAGTACATGAGGACCTCCTGATTAGTCAGGGCCCTGACATGTAGCCAGTTGAAGTGGTTTAAGCACGTTAATTTGATGCTGCAAGGGCACGTTTCACAGGAGGTGTAGTAGGATTTGCCCAAAATTCTTAGACCTCTCAGCTTGCTTTGATAACACAGGATGAGCTTGGACTATGCTCATGATAAATAGGGTGTCTGCTCTACCCTGTTTAAACTTACTATTTTTGTGTGTGACCCATACCAGGACAACCATTTTAGAACATAACCGTGATTAGCTTTTGACCATAGCTGGAACTTGGATGCTCAGGTTATAGGGACATCAGTAGTAAGAAAATTGTAAATATTGCTATGTTAAATTGCTTTTGAGAGCAGTTATTGAAAAACTGCAGAAAGCGGTCACAAGAAAATTTTGATTTCCTTCCCGTTTATCATAGTTTGAGTTGGCATGGAGTGACGTGAGTGTAAATGTCCATGATAAGTGTAATCAAATTCCTTAGATTAATTTGTTGCAGTCATGAGAGGCTACCATTTAAGATTCTTTCCGTTCTAACTAGTATCCAGGAAGAAAATGGTTTGTGTTTGTGGGTTTGGTACGTGTGTAGGTATTACTTTAAGCCCAGACCAGTGGTTAAATTTAACAGTAACTGACTACAAGTTGGGGTGCATTTTGCAAATGCTCCTTGTTGTGAAGTCACTACTGCACGAACTTATCCTTGCGTACCGATTTTAGTGTAAAGAAAAAAGAACATTGAATGCAAACCTATTGTCTTCACATTTGATAAACCGCTTTTCTACAACTTGCAGTCTAGCCAGTACTCTTCTCCAGATGGTCAGGGTCATGGATCTTAGTACTTTGATCAGCAGCTCACAGTTTTTATCAGTGTTGCATCAGTCAGGATGTAGCCCAACTGATGATCTAATTGCATCTTGTCAGGTCAAAGGCAGTAATTGTCCCTCTGTACTGTAATTAAACTAGTTGGTGTACAATTTCTTCTTTGGGACTTGTCTAGCTGTGTGATGCCAGAGGCTGGTAACTAAAAATGTTACTTGTCTAAAGACCAGTGAATGCCAAGGCAGGCTTGGGGACTTAATATGGTTTTCTGCTTCTAGATGGAAGTCTCCTTCTTGGTGTTTGGTGTCCTATGCTGTTACGAATGTCTTGCACTTCACAAGATAAAGTTCCCAAGCACTTAACTTAAATCATCATAAGCATATAAATAAAACATTTTGGATGGGTTGATATTAATGCTGGATGAATGCATTACACAGTAGTTCAAGATTGCTTTTACATGTAAAACAAAGTGACAGTTTTGCATCCTTCAAGCCTTGACAACTGGATGGACATCTGCAGATTCATTGCTGTCTGACCTTTTTCGGGGGTTATTTTTATGAAGGCTGGTGGTAGTAAGGCATAATTGGGTTGTAGATCTGTTTTTGCTGTCAAACAAGGCAGCCAGTAATTTTTTTAAGAAAAATGTTTTTTGAGAATGGGTAAGAGCATTTGTCCTCTGCAACAGTTTGCAGTTATTTAGTGAAAGAAACATGCACATGACCACTGTAGTTTAGCTTGGGGGTGACTTTTAGATTTCCCTGCACATATTCTGCCAGTATTTGAATGCAGAAAGTACTCTGGTGTAAAGCTGAGTAGGCCAAAGAGGTATACAATTTAAAGTAAGAAGGGTTTAGTAAAATGCAGTACAAGACTTCCATCGTTGGTGCATCATTTTCCATGCAGTTTTACCTTGTGTAAACTATTAATGTTAATGACCTTGATTTGCTTAGTAGCTTTTCCTTTCAGATGTGATGTCTTGCATGCTTCTGGAACAGTATATGCTGAGACTGGAGCTCGTTAACCACAGAGTATGTCCATCCTACTTATCACTGCTATAGTAGCCTTGGCTAATATGAGTTGTATCCTGCCAAGGATATAATGGCAGTCCAGTTTCCAAAGCTTCAGGGGACCTTCCACATGCCCAGACTGTCAAGCAGCTGAGCTAACTAAAAGTTTGGGCACAGCGTGCTTCAGGGTTTTACTGCCACCGGGGAAATACACTCCTGTAAGGCTGTTTAGGATTGGTGGTTGGCTTGTGTTTTCCTTTATTGGGCTGATGAGTTCCCTTTAGGGGGGAACCTTCTATTTTCTTAAATTTATTGGTGTTTTATTACTTCTTGTTCGGAAAAATTTGATTGTTTTTAATGGACAGTCTTGAGAATGTAACATACTTTTGAAGTAGAGCACATGAGTTTTCTGACAATTCAGTAGTAGTGTTAACTAACTGAAAACATATTTTCTGTAGAGAAATTGTTATTTTTCCATGGTGGGGATGGCATAGTGTTTGAAAAAAAAGTGGACCTGTAATTTACTGGCATTTGCTACTTTTCTTCCCCAGGAGATGGGCTGTATTTTTGCGTTATCCACTGAACAGACTGCTGGTCCCATGGTCAGTCCTTCTCCAACCACAAAAAGAAAAAGTTAAGCAAACAGCTTTTGCTACCACAACAGGCTTGCCATTTGCTTCAGCTGCAAGTGGTTGACTCTGCTGTGGTCACTTGTTGTACCTCAGACCACTTGTCATTTACCCTGGATTTCTCTGATGTAGCACCTACAGCCACTGTTGACCGGGGGGGGGGGGGGTTAGCCATGTATTCTGTGGCTGTTGCCTCTGCAAGGAAGGCACACTCCTGTCTGTCTGAGAAGGAACAGGGAAGGTTTCATTGTTGTGGCCTCCCCTTGGGAAGCTGCTGTTGCTATTAATATGGTTGGTCGTCTCCCCCCCCCCCTTCATATTTCTGATTGCTGCTCTGGAGAGCTCAGTTTCTGATTATTTCTCTGACTGCTAGAATGTACCATTGTTTTCACTGGGAGAATACTGAGTCTTTTCAGTCCTTCAGAAAATACTACAAATTGTTGCAGAAGGATTTTCCAGAATCTGCACCCATTCCTGCTGTTCTGTCACCTTTTACTATTGGCCAGCTGCCCCTAAAAAGGCAGGGTGTATAAAATTCCTCCGTATTTTTAAAGTTTTGTAGAGTATTCCCAAACCTGACCCAACAGCTATAGCCTTAGGTGGAGCCCACTGCTGACATGTACTTGATTAATTCCAAGCCTACTCTTTCTGAGGGAAATTTGATAGGGTTGCGGAAGGTGTATACTTCTGCAGCTTTGGTTTTCTGAATTTTGAGTAGTCTGTCATATTTTCCGACAAGTTGTGAAAGTATGAGTAATACTTTATCTGCAGTTTCTTCTTGTGGGGAGAAATCTGATTTTTAAATTGATCTGTGCAAAAGAAGAAACCACCACTACTCAGCAGTGTGTGTAACTCTAACATGTCTTATGAGGCAGTGGCCACTGGTACTCTTTTAAGAAGGTTTGCATGTCTTTATTCTCAGAACATTCCAGATATTAAAAATGTGCTTATAAATTCTCTCTTGGATAGAGATTGTTTGGCCCCTCTGCTTCTGAGATGATAAATTGTGTTGAAAGAGGCAAGCTGATCAAGATTTTCAGCTCATTTTCCAAATTGTTCAAGGTTATTTCTTCATTTTTGGCACTAAGCAGAATTTGGGTAAACGTTTATGAAAGAATGCCAAGCAAGTTCCAAAAAGTGTGTAACCTCCCAAAGACAGTCTAGTACGTATTCAAGAGATGCACTTTTCTCTGGCAACAGATGACTTCAGACAAATGGGTTCTGACTATCCTTCATCAAGATTGCAGATGGCAGTGGGAGGAAATTCATCCTCTCCAGAGGGGGGGGTCACTCGTCTTCCAGATCAGACTTGTTTCCACGTGTTCATATGTTGTCCCAAAGACTGATGAACCACTTCCTCTCCTTTCCAAGTTGGGAAGAGTTTTTATTCAGGATGTTCCTCGTTCAAAGAAAATGCTTTGAGACCACTTCTGGATCTTTCTTTCCTAAACCAGTTTGGTGATGCCCTACTTCAAAATTGTCACTTCACAACCTGTTACCTCTTCCTCTTTTGGATTTCTTGATGAAACTAAACTTGTGCTTCTCACATTTCTTCTCATCAAGATGTCAGGAGTTTCTTTAACGTTTTGTGTGTCTGGATCACATTATCAGTGCTGTACCTCAGTCAAAGGTTTTTAAGACCTTTGGACTATCCACTGCAACAAGTGTGCTCACAAAGTGTCTGGCTCCAGTTGTAGCTCATTGCAGGCCACAGGATATCCATATTTAGACCATTTGCTTATCTTTGCAGAGTCTTTTCCAAAGTGTCCGCAATCTCTCTTGGGTGAGAGATCTCTTACACAAGCTGGGATTCCAAGAAGTCTTTCTGGACTCCCTCAAACAGGATTGTGTTCCTGGGAGGTCAACTAAACCCTACAGTTAAAGTCCTATTATTTCACAGGGAAAAAAAGATTCTTATTTAGATCTGTTTCTAAGATTTTCCAGTCTGACTTAAGTCACTGAGGGGAGTATATAAAGATCGTCTGTGTCATGGCGTCTGTGATTCTCATGTACCCCTGCCAAGACTCCACATAAGAAAGACACAGTGGCGTCTGAAATATCTGTGGTTCCAGCATCAACACACATACTTTCTTTCCAAATCCCAATGCTGAGGTTTGTCCAAGAAGTCTCTTGGTGGAGAATAAAGATATCCTTAAATCAAGGTCTCCCCTTCTCCCTTTGTGCTGCAAAGCAGGCAACAGACACTTCGGACTTTGCGTGGGGAGCAGTTTCAGGAGGGATAAAAGTGCAGGGGTGTGGGACCCAAAGGATAGACACTAATGGATAAATATCTAGGAAATGCTTGTCCTTGTTAAGGTACTCTATCTCTGTACCATCTTTGGCCCCAAGATCTCTTCAAGGTGGCTTAACTATCACATTCTTGTGGTACATCAAGAAGCAAGGGGGAACCAGGATGTACCCCCTTTGCGAACTAGCCTGGGATATAGCTTCACAGCACAGTCTTGCTCTGCAGGAGTCCTACATTTTGTCAGAGCAAAATTTTGTGGCAACCAAGCTGAGCAGGAGCAGAGCTTCACAAATGGAGGCTAGATTATGGGTACTTGATCCATCTGGGGGAAGGTCTACCTTTTTGCCTCCTCTTTGAAAAATCAGCTGGCAAGATTATGTTCCATGACTCTGCAAGAAGGCCTGGAAGACAGATGCCTTTTCTTTGTACAGGAATATTTTTGTATGCTTTTCCACGCTTCCCACTGAATCTTCGTAAGTGTCCTGGATATGAGGAATCAACAAAGGTCTTTGCAGTGACTCCCATTCTTGTCTAGGGGCAATTGCCACAAGCTTTTTCACAGACCAGATCTAATCGCACAATGTAAGGGCCGTTTGATACACCCCAACCCCAGTCCGCTTCTGCCGAGTGCCTGGATGATAGGGTCTTGTTTTCCTTTAGGCACCTGTTTTACTGAAGACCTACAGCAGGTACTAATGGTGGCAAAAAGCCTGCTACTAGAAAACCATATTGGCAAATAACATTTTTGTAGTTGGTGCCCCCAACTTAACCAACACCTATTCGGGGCTAGTTAGTTTTACAATATTTGTGAGTTACTTTTCTATGGCCTTTCTTGCTCTTCTATCAAGGTTCATTTATTGGCCATTTCAGCATGTCTACCCATGGATGATCTTTGTGTTTCACTGTTGCAGTCGTCACATTTGGGTTATCCCTGCCATTGTAGCCCTCGGCTGGCCCAAATACCAGAGGCTTAGTATTTCTGTCTGTTGCTGTCGCTAGGACTGATGTCAGGTCATCAGTATAAAGTAAGGCAGCCGTCATTGCATTTTTCTTTTTGCTGAGGAGCCCGAAGTAGAAGCAGTTCGCACGAGGCACTGGCTTTTGAGGAAGTACTTCGCACTACCGATTCTCGTCACAAACCAACTTCTTTCGTGTCTACCATTCTTTCGAAAACTACTGAGTTTCTAAGGCCCAGTGTACGAACCACACCCAAGAAACCAACCCAATCTCAGGCACCTGCTTCCTTGTCTCTGTCTCTAAATGCTGATCAGGGGAAGCCAAGCTACCCCTTCCAAAAGAGAGATCTGTCCCCAGTAGTTTTGTCTGAACAAGAGTCTAATTACTCTGATGCATTTGAATATGAAGACATGCAACCTCTCTGCTTATGAGGATTCTGATGCAGAGGAATCCATTCCTTCAGCCTCTCGACCAGAGGACTTTTTCCTTTGGGGAAACCCTTCATACCTTAAGGGAGCATTTTCAATGGGAGTGTCAGGACTACCCTCAGTCTATAAAAAGATACCCCGAGAATTCTTCGATCTTCCACAGCAGTCTCCTGGCCACTCCTGGATGTTGTGGACGATGTTTTCCTGGAATCCAGATTCCTGACCCTCCTGCTTCCAGAAAACCTGACTGGTATTCGGGTCCCTAACTCACAAATTTATTTTCAAAAATCCTACTACTGACCCTGAGGTAATTTCTCAAAGGCCTAAAGGAATTAAAGCAACCTCTGCTAGGAATCCCACCCCCTCAGATAGGGATTCCTGAGCACTAGACAGATGGGGTAAAAAAGTATACACCTCTGCTACTCTTGCTATCCGAACACTAAATTGTCAGTTCCATATGCTAAAATTTCAGCAACATACCATGTCGCTCCTCAGTGTTTTCCTTTCCTGCTTGTGCAGAATCTAAAGTGTTACAAGAGTTGATGCATTCTGCAAGTCAAGTAACTAAACTGTGTGGTTTTGAAGCCCTAGCAGCTTCTTGCAGGGCAGCAGTCACCGGTTCTGTAGTTAGAAGGCATGCTTGGCTTAAGGAACAGCCCTTACCAGACCATGTCAAATCTAAATTATTGGATGCACCCTTGCACAAAGACTACTTGGCACGAAGACAGAGGAGGTCTTAAAGATGGAAGAAAAAACTAAATCTACGCAGACAGTTAAGGATTTCCTACATGTCCAGCCACCGAGGTTCAGCAGGCATTGCCCCACCAAACACTGGTCCTTTCCTGCCCCTACCAGGTCAGTTCAGCCCAGACCCCCCCCCCCAGACAGCAGCCACAAGGGCATCCAGAGATCAAAGCAGTGGAGTTTCCACTTCAAAACCAGGGAGTTCAAAGCCACCCCCTAATGGTAAGAACTCACATGGACTCTCCTCCCCCACCCTCTGCCCACCTGCACTTGCCCCTAGGAGGAAAACTCTCCTTCCACGCAAGCACCTGGGCCGCCCTTACCAACGACCACTGGGTCCTCAACATAGTATCCCAGGGATACAAATTTTCTGTCCACACTCTTCCAACCCCAGAAGGGTTCCCAGATCTACCTCCAAACCAGTGGGCAGAGGCAAAAAAAGCAAGTCCTTTCCCTGCTCTGAGGGCAATAGAGCACGTTACTACAGAACAGATAGGCCAAGGTTTCTACTCCAGACCTTTTCTGGTATCCAGAAAAGAGGGCAGCTGGCACCCAATCCTCTCTCCATTCTAAACGCCTTCCTGGTGATTTCAAAATGCTCACCCTCCAGCAACTGCTACTCCTGCTCTCCAAGGATGCTTGGCTAGCCACCCTAGACCTAAAAGAGGCCTACCTCCACATTCCATCAGGGAATCATGCAGGAAAGTTCTACGTTTCAGGGCAGGATCTCTACACTTTCAGTTCCCTGTGCTTCCCTTTGGCTTATCTACTGCTCCCAGAGTTTTCACAAAATGTCTGTGTCTCGCCATTGCATTTTGCAGACAAAGGGATATCCAAATATACTCATACATAGACGACTATCAAACCTCTATACTTAATCTTCCATAAGGACAGGGTTTCTCTTAGACCAAACCCTTCTTTTCTTCCTAAAGTGGCTTCCGTGTCTAATCTTAATCAGTCCATTGAGTTGCCTGTATTCTTTCTTCAATTTTCAAACAAGGCAGAATTTAAATTTCATCAATTGGATGTACGCAGACAGTTGCGTTTCTGTCTGCACCGAACAAAAGTTATCCGGAGGTCAGATCAACTATTTGTCTCCTTTTCGGAAAACAAAATTGGGTCCCCGGTCTCCAAGGTCACCATATCCAGATGGATATCTAGTTGCATCGCTTTCGCCTACCAAGCGGGAGGAAAAGATCTGCCATTTCTGATCAAGGCTCACTCTACACGGGCTGTTTCTACATCTACAGCCTATCGGGCCAGATTGTCAATGGATGATATATGTGCTGCAGCTACTTGGGCTTCTCCTCGCACATTTGTTTCTCATTACAAATTGGACGTTGTTTCTAGGGATAGGTCGTCCTTTGGCTCCACAGTACTCAGGAGTATTTTCCCATGAGCCACCCAGGATGTAGGTGCTAGGGACTCTGTCCTACAGGTAAGAATGTAGGCGAGATAGGACTACATAACATCAGGAAGTTATGTACTCAGCATAACGTTCGATGTATGTAGTCCATCTCGCCTCGCATTCTTACTTACCCGCCCACCTTCCCCCTTCCTTGAGGATCTGGAGGTTAGGTTTTTATTTAGAGAGTTCCCTTTACTTTAATTTATTCTTTATCTGGATGTTGTGCATGCATGGGGTATGAATGAGTATTGCAGTAAGCCAGATCTGGGGATATGGAACAGTGCACCATGGGATACCTGCTTAGCCCAGCCAATAGAAGACTTTGAGCTAGAAAAGTTTCGCCGAGTCAGAGTCTAATACCCACGGGTAAGAATGTGAGGCGAGATGGACTACATACATCGAACGTTATGGTGAGTACATAACTTCCTGTTTTAATGCTATAGTTAACCGAGTCCAGGTGTCCTAATTAAAGTATTTGTCTATTCCAAAGGCATCCTGGGATGTTATTTGGGCCCACTGAGGCTGTGCTGTTGTCTACAGTGAGAGCAGCCATTACATGCTTCCTAGTTGTAGTTGGAGGGGTTATGTTTGAGAGGATGGTTGGGGTTAGGGGAGGGGTAAAGTTGGAATAAAATGTGTCCACTAAACAGGTCCACTGTGTATCTCCAGGCTGAGTGAATGTGGCATTGTTAACCAGTTCATCACATTGTTGTGTGCTGTCCTTGAGGCTTCTGACATACGGTTAACTTTAACTTTCACTTGTGAGAATATAACCTCAGAGTAGCATTCTTAGTTGCCTATTTACTTAGAGTTTTTATCTTAACTGAAATTACTCTTCCTAATTTTGCCATAATTTTTCCTTGTGTGTATCTTATTTAATTTGGGATGCTGCCAGGTTGGTTTCTGAGGCTAGTTCTGGGTTTGCTTGTATGTACAGCAGCCTCTGTGCAGCCATTGACATGGTTGTACGTTTCTGGGAGCAATTAAACTTAGGTTGGTGTGTTCTTGGGGTTAGTGGGGGCATTGAATTATGGAAATCACTCACTTAGGTAATTTGCCTTTGAGCAGTTTCTGTTAACTGTTACTGGTTTTAATGGGATTCATTTTTCAGTTTCAGAGGAGACTGCTTTATGGTCTGACTTTACTAGGGAGGATGAGATGGGGGGCAGCACTCTCCTGTATTTGTGAGTATGAGTATGAGGGCCGATATGTTGGAGCCTGTACTGGACGTATTCACTATTTGTTCATTGTTTGTATGAAATCTAGGAATCTCTGTGCCTGTAAATTTTAAGGCCATGCAGGATTTCCAATCTATAGAGTGGTAATTTTAAAGTCTTCCCCGATTAGCATATTAGGTTGGATGGTAAATGTATGTACTAGGTCCAAGTATGCATTGTGAGCTTCTTGGGACCTAAAGGGTGACCTATAACTGGCTAGGATATGGTCCGGGGTTTTGTTTTTGGTCTGGATGTGGAGGAATTCTGTACATCATCCTGTTTGACTACCCAAGAGATGTGCTTTGTTCATCCTTGCATGCTTTGTTATTGATGTATATTGAGAAACATCCACCATGTTCTTCGTGTTTCACTGTTGCAGTCATAACTGTGGGGTACTCCTGCCGGCAGGCAGCCCGAGGTCGGCCAGAATATCAAAGTCTGGGTCCGGCGTCTGCTGTATCAGCAAGAACCCTGACGTCAGAACGCATGGGTATTAAGCTGACAGCCAACGCCATCTTTTCTAGTCTTTCTTGCCGTGCGGTGCAAAGCAGTTCGCTAGTTGTTGGTTGGCGTTTTCAAGACAACGTGGTGTAATTGTCGTCGGTCCGAAGTTTTCTACTTCTCTTCTCAAAGCCAAGTACCCCATTGGGGAAACCTTTTTCTTGCACCTCCGATGTCAGAAAAAGTTAATTGTGTATAGTGTGGAAAACAAATACCTCATAAAGATTTCCACTCTTACTGTCTACCTTGCTTAGGCCCTGACCACGACGTTTCTTGCTGTCGGTTCTGTGCCAGGTTTAATTCTCGCACTATCAAGCGTAGGTACGATTGGGCCTTGAATTACTTCGGTAGACTATTTAATTATAGGATGTCGTCGGATACTTTACCGACTACCGGAATACAGAAGAAACGCAAAGACAAGGACAGGCCTCTGAGGTCCAAACAGGATACTTTGCAGCCGGAGCCAGCTTTGGGTTCGGCGGTCGTCAGTGAGGCGCTTTTGCAGCCCCTGTCGTCCGCCACTTCAGAACCGATGGCCGACACGGACTCCCATGGGGAGCCATCTAGGCCTAGTAATTTGTCTGCTGCAGGACCTTCGGACGTCGCTCCTTCAGATGGGTACGGAACCGCTGTGCATGTACCGGCTTCTGAGGGGGTCTTCAGGCCTTCACATATTACTATTTCCACAAAGACAAAGGCTAAGTCAAAGACTCCTGTTAAACCCAGACTTTCTGCTCAAGCTTTTTCTGATTCAGCTCCTAAGACTCAGAAGCAATTACGGATGGCTGAGGATTTATTAACTATGATTAGGGGCTCTCACCCTCCTCCTGAGAAAAGGCCTAGACAGGATATCCCTTTATGATTCCTCTGATCAGGCTTCTGTATCTTCAGTTTCTTCCTCTGATCAGGATTATTCTTTTCCTCCTTATGAGGATTCGGATGCAGAGGATTCTGTTCCCTCTGCCTCTCCCCCTGAAGATTTCTCTTTTGGGGAAACCTTGCATGAGATGAGGGAGCATTTTCATTGGGAAGGTCAGGATTATTCTGCTTCCAAAAAGAGACTCAGGGAATTTCTTCTTCTCCCTCAACACAGGCCTTTAGCTATTCCTCCTGTACTTGACATTGTGGATGATGCCTTCTCTGAAGCTAACTTGAATCCTGATTCCATGCCGCCTGCTCCTTCTAAGCCTGATAGATTTTACAGGGTCCCTGATTCCCATCCATTCTTATTTAAGAACCCTTCTGCTGATCCTGAAACTATTTCGCAGGGTTCCAAGGCTGCTAAGGCCGCCTCCTCTAAGAATCCTATCCCCTCTGAAAAGGATTCTCGTGTCCTGGACAGGTGGGGCAAAAAGGTTTATACTTCAGCTACCCTTTCTATTAGAGCTTTAAATTGCCAGTTTCACATGTTTAAGTATCAACAGTTTCTTTTTATCTGTTTTAAAACAAAGGCTTTCTAACTTTCCTGCATGTGCTGAGGACAAGGAATTACAGGATGTGTTGCATGCAACTGAACAAGTTAGCAAACATAGTTTACATTGTGGTTTTGATGCCTTAGAGGCTTCCTGCATGGCTGCTGCCTCTGGTACTGTTATCAGGAGACTTGCTTGGCTTCGTGAGCAGAATTTACCTGAACAAGTTAAGGCTAAATTGCTAGATGCCCCTGTTCAGCATGATGTCTTATTTGGATCTAAGGCTGAGGAGGTTATTAAAAAGATGGAAGAAAAGGCCAAGTCTATGCAGACTGTAAGATTTTGTGCAAGTACAGCCTCCTAGATTTTCTAGAAATTGGCCCTCCAAAAATTGGTCTTTTCCCACTTCTGACGGGCCTCAAAGGGGAAGATATAGACGCTCCAGAGGTCGGGCGCAGGCTCAGGCCTCTTGCAGATCTAGACAGTGGACTGCTTCTTCACCTAGAAGGGGAGAAGACAGACCTCAAACCCAAAGAAAGCAGACCCAATGACTCCCTCTGTTGGGCTACAGGTCCTCCTTCCCTGGATGCCCCTCTCGGAGGAAAACTTTCTCTTTTTTACCAAAATTGGACTCTCATTACCCAGGACAAATGGGTGTTAGACGTGATTTTGAAAGGCTACAGATTCCACTTTCACACTCTGCCAAGGCCTTCCGGCTGGCCAGATCTGCCAAAACATCAATGGACAGAGGCCTTAAATCAAGTGGACTCTATTAGCCTTAAGAGCCATAGAACCTGTTCCACCTCTAGAGGTGGGGAAAGGTTTTTATTCAAGACTTTTTCTGGTCCCAAGAAAACAAAACTCCTGGAGACCTATTCTGGACCTCTCAATATTAAACACCTTTTTGGAAATTCCAAAATTCAAGATGCTTACTCGTCAACAACTTCTCCCAATGCTCTCACAAGATGCTTGGATGGTAACATTGGACTTAGGCTTGCTTACTTACACGTCCCCATAAGGCAACAATGCAGAAAGTACCTCAGATTCAAGGCAGGCTCGAGACACTTCCAATTCTCTGTACTGCCATTTGGCTCATCTACTGCGCCCAGAGTTTTTACCAAATGCCTGGCTCCAGTAGTAGCTTACTGCAGACTTCAGGGGATTCAGATTTACCCCTATCTGGACGACTGTCTAATTCAGGCAGACAGCAAAGACCTTTTACTTCAACACCTGCATTTTGTTCAACGTCTTCTCCTACTACTGGGATTCTCAGTGAACACAAAAAAGTCACATTTGATTCCTTCTCAACAAATTATCTTTTTGGGAGCTCTTCTAGACACAAGTTTACAGATGGCCTTCCTTACTCCAGAAAAACAGTTACAGCTGGCTTCAATTTTCAGGACCTTGGTAACCTTGACTCAGCTCACTACAAGGAAATTCCTGCAGGCTTTGGGCTACATGGCCTCTTGCATCCTGTTGATTCCAAATGCGAGGCTTCACATGAGGAAACTTCAATGGTACCTAAAGAGTGTATGGTCTCAGCATTGCCACAGTCTGGATACAATGATTCCATTGATTCCCTGCCTCCAGAAGGAATTCCTTTGGTGGTCCAGGGCGTGTGTTTTGAACGAAGAAAAGGCCTTTCGTCTTCCTCAACCTACTCTGATCATAACCACGGACGCCTCGGATTATGCTTGGGGAGCTCATTTTCTAGACAAATGCCAACAGGGCTCTTGGACAAACAAACACCTTCTGTGGCACATCAACTTGAAAGAAATGTTGGCAGTCCAAAATGCACTTCTAGCCTTCCAGACTCTTTTGAAGCCAGGACCTCTGCTAATTCGAACAGACAATACCACAGTCATGTGGTACATAAACAAGCAAGGGGGCTCTCACTCTTATCCCCTTTGCAGACTTACCATGACTTTATGGGACACAGCCCTAAATTTGAATCTGGATCTTCAGGCACAGTTCATTCCAGGAAATCAGAATCTCTTAGCAGACAGCCTAAGCAGAAACATTTTGGATCCTCACGAATGGATGTTGGACCCCAACTTATTCAGCAAGATAACTGCAGTTTGGGGCTGTCCTCAGATCTGTTTGCGTCCCATCTCAACCATCAGTTGCCTCTCTTTTGCACCAGGTCCTTCCACAAGACAGCTTGGAAAGTGGATGCCCTGTCCTTCAGCTGGAGGAATCTTTCGGGATATGCCTTCCCTCCTCTTCCTCTTCTGCCTCGGGTATTGCTAAAGATAAAGCTGGACAAACCCAGACTGATCATTTTGATAGCTCCAAATTGGCCTTGTCAGTTTTGGTATCCAACTCTACTGCACCTTTGCTTGGAACCCCCTTGGAGTCTTCCTCTGACCCATTCTCTACTGTCCCAGCTTCAAGGTCAGGTATTTCACTCTCAAATCAAGACTCTCTGCCTGGCAGCTTGGCTCATCAAAGGCAATTGATTCCTTCTTCTCATCTTAAACAAGTTTTGGATATTCTTTTGGAAGCTAGGCATCCTAGTACAAGGAAATCTTATGCTTCTAAATGGAAAAGATTTTGTATTTGGATGCAGGATCGTGGTTCTGATCCTTTTTTACCTGATATTCCCTCTATTTTACTTTATCTCTCAGACCTTTTGATTAAAGGTCTTTCCTCTTCTTCCATTAAAATTCATGCTTCTGCTATTTCGGCTCATTTCAATTGTGATCCTCCCATTTTTTCCCACCAGCTGATTAGACTTTCTGAGAGGAGCTAAGAATTTAAGACCTCCTAGATCTCCTGTCCCTCCTTGGGATCTCAACTATGTCTTGGAAAAGCTTACTTTGCCTCCTTTTGAGCCTGCTGCCTCTGCGGATATTAAGTTCTTATCCTGGAAGACGGCTATCTTGTTGGCCTTGACTTCTGCCAGAAGGGTGTCTGAGTTGCAAGCCCTCATGGCCGTGGAACCATACCTCATCTTCCATCAGGACAGAGTTTCCTTGAGGATCAATCCTACTTTTATGCCTAAGGTAGTTTCTAGAGTGGCTCTAAATCAGACTATTCACCTTCCTACCTTTTTCCCAAAATAAGGGGGAAAGGATTTTGCATTCATTGGACATACACGGGCAACTACGTTTTTACCTGGACAAAACTAAAGATTTCAGAAAATCAGATCAATTGCTTATCTCATTTGCTTCCAGTTCTCTAGGTAAAGCTATTTCTAAGCAAACTATTTCCAAATGGATTGCTCATGGAATAAGATATTGTTACTCTCTTCATGGAAAACAGATTCCAGGTACTGTCAGGACTCATTCTACTAGAGCAGCTGCCACTTCAGCAGCCTTTCTCAGAGGAGTTCCTACTAAGGACATTCTGGAGGCTGCCACTTGGAGCTCTGTGCATACCTTTTCCAAGCACTATAACCTCCCTTTGTACTCTAAGTCTAGGGCAGGCTTTGCCTCTGCTGTTTTGCAGGGTCTTCTAGCTGCTCCTTCCTCCCGTGTTCTCAGCTTTGGGATTCTACCCTACAGTTATGACTGCAACAGTGAAACATGAAGAACATAGTACAGTTGTGTATACCTACCATAAATGTAGATGTTGAAGTGTCTTCACTGTTGCAGTCGGTGTTTCCCTCCCTCCAGACCCCTCTTGTTTCTTTTTTTTTGCTTACTTTGTTTCCTTTTCCACTACCTTTCTGGTGTATTTGTGTTTCCCTTGGGACACCTTTTGGTTTTATGGGGGCTTCTGACATCAGGGGCAAGAAAGGCTGGAGAAGATGGCGTCGGCTGTCAGCTTTATACCCATGCGTTCTGACGTCAGGGTTCTTGCTGATGCAGCCGACGCCGGACCCAGACTTTGATATTCTGGCCGACCTCGGGCTGCCTGCCGGCAGGACTACCCACACTTATGACTGCAACAGTGAAGACACTCTAACATCTACATTTATGGTAGGTATACACAACTGTACTTTTTAGCTTTTTGTCTGTTCAGCTACTGGTCTTAAGTGTGGACAGCACTGAAACCTTTCACTACCGGGGTACTCTGTAACTCACAGATGCACATGTCTGAAGAGGGCTTGGAGGAGTGCAGCCTTTTTTTTTTTTAAGGCTCCTGATATTGAGCATTAACGTCTTGATGTCCTGTTGATTTTGCTGTGTCGGTATGTTTGTCAATTTAGCTTTACCTAAAAAAAGCACTATGAGGCAGACAAAGCCTTAGCCGGTATTCGGAAGCCTAGAGGGGAAAGGTGCAGACTATCCTTGACCAAAGTAGTGTGGTCTGTTGACCATGTCCTCCCAAGCTAACAAATATTGGATCCCCTCAGAATAACACTAGAAAGACAGTTGTTGAACTAGATCATTCTTTGCTCATATTCTGGCTTTATCCTCTGTAATAGTAATATGGTGCTCAATGCCAGGCTCATTCCAGCCTGAGACCGTCTGAAAGCTCCATAATATCTACCTCCATATAGTCCAGGAACGTACATCTTTAGTTGTTTACATATACATGGACTATAGTCCTACTGGTACCTGTGGCGTAATTTCATTACAAGGAAACATTTTTTTTTCTTTTTTTTTTTTTTTTTCTCCTTCTCTCTGTGATCTGACATGCAAGAAGAGCATGAGATGCAAGCTGTCATGGCGAATGAACCTTATCTAGTCTTGTATAGAGAGGGTCTCATTAAGAACAAATCCCTGATTCGTGCCCATGGTTGTTTGAGTTCACGGAGTCAAACCTTCACTCTCTGTTATGTCGGGATAGTACCTCAGCTGTCTGTGCACATTTCAGAGCATGTAGAATCCTTTTCTCTGTTCTGAGGATCTGGATAGAACACCAAGTTCTTTAGAAAAGCTGATCAGCTCTTTGTTTCTATGTTGGAGCAAATGTTGGAGCAAAGAAAGGCAACTCTTGTTAAAATGGGCTTTCCAGGTGATTGTCCTGGAGCTGTTGCCTTTTGTTCCCACTATGGTAAACTAATTCCAGGCAGTGTAAAGGCTTATTCTACTAGAGCCTTTTCTTTGATTAGCATATCGGGAAAAGGGTGGACTCTTAAGCTTGTAGCTGCTTCTAGAATACTTCCCTGTACATTACAAACTGGATTCCTTTGTAGATCTAAGACCGGCTTTGCTGGGCTATTCTCCAGGGCTCCTGGATTTATACCTTTTTTACTGCCGGGTAGGGCAAGCTTGGGAAGGTACCAGTAGGAAAATGCAGCAGTGAGAATGAAGAACGTAGTACAGTTGTCCAAGTCCTACTTACCTATAACAATAGATGTTCAAATTCCTTTGCTGCTGCAGTAGCTACAACCACCCACCACCCCCTCTTTGTGGATAGTTGAGATGGGACACAATCTGTCATTGTTAGATGATTTTTATGGTGGTTTGGTTGGTGGTTAAGGATGAATCTACCTTTTCTCAGGGCAGTAAAATCCTGGAGATTTGCATCATTTTTGTTGCTAATAGACTGCACCCTTTTTGGAGGGAAGTAGATCTGTAGCCAGTGTGAGTGAATGGGAGGGGAACTGGGGTTTCATAGGTTCATAGGTAGGTACTAGGCTATCTGCCCTGGGGCCTATACAAGCCCAGCCAAAAACGTACCCTGGCTTTTGCCACCCAAGAAAATTTATTTTCCTGTGCCACTGTCGAGCAGAGCCACAGAGGTGATCCCGGGTTGAATTTCCTATTTCCCATCCAATCATCCAAGATTTTTCTTGAGTGCTAATGAGGAGCTTTGTTTGATATAGATAGGTAGTTTATTCCAGAGTATGGGAAGTCTCTGTGACAGGAATCTATCCCTCCGGCATGTTCTGTTTATTGTGGTGACAAGGTTTAGGTCCCTAGAGCGTGTAGCTCTGAGGGATTGGGATTTCTTTAAGTGGAGCATGTCCAACAGCTCTGGGTTTGACATAGCTTTGTATGTTAGGCAGAGATCACCTCTGAGTAGGCGAGATGCGACCGAGTAAAGCTGGAGTGTTTTTTTTTTTTGACTGTCTGCTTAGGGCATCTGTTTGAGGCTGGTAATCCTCTTTGTGAGGTATTTCTGCTGTCTTTCCAGTTGCTGTAGATGTCTTGTGAGGTACATACCAAAAGGGGTGTTGTACACTATAATGGGTCTAATGAGTGATGAGTAGAGGGGAACAATGACCTCCTTTTTTTTTTTTTTTTTCTGGATGAGAAGCCTTTTTGTGATGTGTGCCATGTAGAAGGATTTCCTGACTACTGTGGCGATGTGATTTATCAAAGGAGAGATTACTGTCCACCTGTGTCCCAAGGTCTCATCACACTTTCGGTGTTGAGTATACTACCGCCTATGTTGTAGTTCATGGGTACAGAGTTTTTACCAAAGGGGATGACAGTGCACTTTTTGGCATTGAGCTTGAGGCCATGGCTTTGACACCAGGCATCTGTCTCAATGAGGCCCTTTTGTAGGATGTCCACATCGTTAGGAGTTTCGATTATGGCTCCTAGTTTTCAGTCATCTGCGAACTTCGTTAGCCAAAGACCTTCTGTGTTAGCCTGTACTTCAGAGAAGTAGGTACCAAACAGGAGAGGACCCAGGACTGAACCTTGTGGTACTCCACTTGTCACTGGTCTAAAGTCGGATTTGGAGTCTGCTACTTTCACAGTGTGGGTTCTGTCAGTGAGCCAGTTGGCAACCCATCTTGTGACATATATGGTTTTATACCTAGTTTGGTGAGTTTATCTATAATCCCAGAGTGGGGGATGGTGTAGAAAGCCTTGGCAAGATCTAGATAGGCTGTGTGAACCACCTTAACCTTGTCTACGGCTTTGGTGACTACTTCAAAGAAGTCTGTCAGATTAAGAGACATGATCTGCCTTTTACAAACCCGAACTGGGTGGGATCCAGAGGTTGGAGATTACCACTGTCTTTGTTTAGAAGTTCCATGATGATACGTTCCATGGCCTTGCAGACCAGGCTCGTCAGGCTAATGGGGCAGTAGTTCCCGGGGTCCATGGTGGCTCCCCCCTTGTGGAGTGGGCTTTGGCAAGCTGGCTGGGTGCTTTTGTTCTTGGCAGGACACTCCTTCATAGGCTACTTCGGCAGTGAAGAAATTCAGACTTGTACTGTTATGGATAAGTAGGACTTGCACAACTGTACTTTCTAGCTGTAGTAGTAGTTATAGAGGCTGTTTGATAACTGTTAAAGAAATAGTTGCTTGACCTAGAACATTTTGAGTACAGCTTTAAAAATCCAGGAAGAATGAGCCCATAGATTGTCTGATAAAAAGTTGTTCCTTCTTGTCCCACATCATTCTTAATGCTTGTTGTACGTCTGTTTCAGTCCATCACAAGAGCAGGGATTAGCTGCGTGGAGCAATCAGAGGTGGTTTGAGGGGGTTTTACCTTGTGCCTTGTCCCTCTACATGCTCCTGTATGAACAGGAGAAGGGAACTGTGCTGTGGGCCAACTGTACTGGCTGTCCCCACTGTCACAAAAGGACATTGCCAGCAGGAAACCCTGCCCAACCCTGAAGCACAAGAACTGTTTTTTCCCAGTCTCCTATGGGGGAGGGGGGGTGGTAAGACGTTTCCATGTAAGCTAATAAAAGTAATATCGGTAATCTAATAAATACATGGGTCGTGTTTTCACGTCTGAGGGACTGAAGGTCGTGAGAAGCTTAAGCAGTTGCACTAATACTGAAGCAAGTATTTTAGAGGTTTCTTGCAATGTTGTATCTTCCCAAACATGGTCTTAAAACTCCTTTGGTAACTAAGCTGTTGGAGCATTTCGGAGCTTTGAAAATGGAGCTGTGAAGACATTTATGTATGTAGTTTATTTACTTGCTTGCTCATGTAATATTCATATGTTTGTATAAAATATAATAGTTATAAATGCTCAGATGTTTAAGTGGAATAGCCAGTTTTGTTTTGCATGTAGGTTCCATTCAGACTGGTATGGGACTTTTGGTCTTGCAAGTAGAGCATTTGCCTTCGTGTCGAGAGGTTTTACTAAAAATAAAATGCCAGTAGAAAAGGAAATTTAGCAGTAGAGTATGGATGTGAGAAAATTATACTTTGCAATAAGTGGACCTTTATGAATATCTAATAAAGAAGTTCACTCTGAAACTAACCAAAGCATATTCAGAAAGTCTTTTCACAAGGTATTTCTGAAATTGTAGAGGATGCTGCCAGATCTGCAGAGATGTATTATTTGAATGTAAAATATTGGTGACTAGAATTTGCAAGTAACTGTTAGAACAATAAAGAAAAAATCAGGAATGGTTAGAGTTAACACCATGGAAAGACATTGCAGTAGCCTGAGCAAAAAGTAATTGGTAAATAAGCCACTTTTGTCTTTTCATGGTGGGAAACGATTCCTGGGATTAATGCTTGTTGCTGAGAAATAGTGGTCCCCAGTCAGCTGAGAGACTGTGTGAATCCCCTGTAAGTGTAATGAAGTTGAAGACAAAGAAACAGCAGAAATAATGCAGTGGTCAGATTGACTTATAAAACAAGTAGTATGACGTGTTTTAGATTTTGATGACCATCAATAAGTCACTGACCAGTAGCATTGAGCTGCATGGGGAGTAGCCTGCCAGGAGTATCGGACTACTATGTTGTGTGTGTGTTTTATTTCTTCTCCAGGACAGCTCTCAAGTACCTAAACAGTACCTGGATTCGTCACTATAATCATCCCACTTGAACCCCATCTCCCCCCCCCCCCCTTTACTGTTCTCCATTCCTCCACTTCCTCCTTTTCCTCTATTTTATAGAAAGTAAATACCTCTTATGACAGGACAGTCTTACTACTGTCCATGCTCGTTCACTTCTTGGTCCTGGTAACCAGCTGTCTGCATCCTGTTTCATTATGGCTTTTATAACAAGTGTCTACACCTCCTGTGACTAAGACCAGCTGCTTTTTGAATTGTACTGTTGTCCACTGATGACAATCCAAATATGTTATCAGTTTTTATTACCAGTTTCTATACTTATTACATTATATTAATTTTTTTAGCTGTTTTTCCTTGTGTGTACAGCAGTGGTTGTTGCAAGTCTCAGCCTGGCCTCAGAAACGGTGCCCTTTACAGAGAATACAAAATTACTTTGAAATGAAGTAAAAAGTGGAAAAGTAAGATGTTATGCAAAGGATATCCTTGTATTTTACTAATGGAAGTGAAAGTGATAAAAAAAAAAAATCCAAGGAACTTGGTATACAGTATATATGTATAATGGCTAGCTTTATATCCAGGATATATGAGGCTAGGACGTGGAGGCTGTAATGGTAGAAGGTAATTGCAAAAAAAAAAAAAAAAAGTAAGAATGGGGAGAAGAACATTGGGTTTAGGTTGTGATCTGAAAGGATGCAGATATATTTTGCTAGGTTGAGTACATGATATTTTAGCAGTGTCTTCAGGTTTGGGTGGGGGTATTTTATGGCTTTGGTCCCATGTAGTTAGTGTAATATATGTGTGTGTGTGTGTAGCTTGTCTTATTTTAAAGTTATGGGAGGGTGCTTGTTCATGTAGGAGTTGTGAACAGTTGAGAGCCAGGCGCAGGTCAGCTATGTGCTTTGGTGGAAGCCACAGTGTGTTACAATGGTGATCTTTTCTGGAGGAGTGTGTAATGAGTAAATACAGAGATGTTTTCTAGTGGCTGAATAGTAAAGTGTTTAGCATTTGTTGCTGAAATAAGAGGGAGACTTAATTCTAGTGGAGAGAGCAGGATTCCTTTACTTATTGCTGTTCAGATGGCATGTGAGAGAAGGGGGAATATTTGCTTTGTGCCCAGAATAGAAGCGTCTTCCCCATGTATCGTATTTCCACTTAAGCACATGGGTGTGCTAATATGAGAATATACAGGTGCCAAAACTAACCCAGTCTTAGAAGTAAAGACAGTCAAAATAGGCTCAATTTGTTGACTTTGGCGTATGCTACCATGGCTTCTGAATTTTCAGTTACACACACACACACACACACACACACACACACACACACACACACACACACACACACACACACACACACGTGCCTGTAAAGATCTTTCTGAAGAGGCTTGAGTACCCAGCTCTTTTCATTGATCTGGGGCAAATTGTTCACGGAGGTAGTTTTCCAGTACTCTGACCATCTGTAAAATTTTATGCGGTCCCTCTGGCAAGGGTTCATGAGAAGCCAGTAATTATCATGAACAGAACATGTCCAGTCGTCTCAGACTTAAGCCTTCCTTGGCCAAGAAAGGAGACTCTTGCTAAGGGAGACTGTGTAAGAGTTCTGTTAAAGGAGGAAGTAGAGAGGTCATTGAGGTCAATCCCCTTTCTCCTGAGTTGTCATTCTCTGAATCTGAAGGTGGTCTTGGCTGTGTTTCACAGATTCTCCTATTCCCTTTGACCTCATGTCTTCCTAACGAAAAAAATCCAGCTTGCTTGCTCTCTCCATTTCCAAGGGGAGAAGTGGGAGACGGAAGTGTATTGATTAAAGCATACTGTGACTTAGATTCCCAAAAGCCCCTGGGTTCCCCCAGTTCTAGAAGCTTTGGAAAACTGCTGCTGCTTTTCTTGATTCCCAACCCCCTGCACCTAAAACGAGACGGACTTTATAAGGTGCCAGACTCTCGCAAATTTTTGTTCAGAAAGACCATTAGTCACCCAGCTGTTTATTTCTGAAGAGGGCAGTCCTTCTAAACTCTTTTCACCTAATGAAAAATGTATTGCGGACGTTCAACATACTGCTAGTCTGCCTACTTCTGTTAGTGAATGTAGTAACAAAAAGGCACACTACGACCTTCCATGTATAAACAGGTTTATTTTTTCAATAAACCTGTTTATAAGTGGATGGTCGTATGGTGCCTTTTTGTTACTGCATTTGGATTTCTGATGATCTTCGTGTTTCACTGTTGCAGTCGTTACATTTGGGTAATCTGCTGGCAGGTTGCCCTCAGTCGGCCTGAATTCCAAAGTCTTGGGTCCTGCATCGGTTGCAGCCTCCTCTTCCATGACGTCAGGTCATCAGAGGTATAAAATATGCAGCTGACACATTTTCTTCAGTCTTTCTTGCCGTGCGGTGCCCAAAGCAGAAGCATTTTTCAAGTGCCGGTCGGCCGACTACTGAAATATTCGAGTTTGAGTTTCAGAACCAAAGTCTTCACTAAAGCGAAGTACCCCATTGGGGAAACATTTTTTCCTTGCTCCATACCGATGTCAGTAATTGTATTACTTGTGGGAAGCAAATACCTCATAAGGATTTCCATTTATACTGTATTCCTTGCCTAGGCCCTGATCACAACGTGCCTGGCTGTCTGTTTTGTGCTAGATTTAACCAACGCACTATTAAACGTCTGTATATATTTTGCCTCAAAGTATTTTGGAAACCGATTTAACTACCCAGAAATGTCGTCTGATAGCAGTCTGACTACCGGAGTACATAAACGCAAAGAAAAGGACAGAGAAAGGCAGTCGAGATCCAAAACGGACGACTAAGCTTCTCCTAAGCCAGTCGCCGGTACTCGGTGAGGTGCTTTTGCGGCCCCTGTTAACCCTCTACCTTCGAGTCGCAGGCCTCTACAGACTCCCATGTGGAGTCTGGCATGCTGCAAGATATTCAAGGTATTGGACCAATGGATGCATCTCCCTCGGATGGGTCTGGAGCCGCTGAGCAGGCACCGGCTTCTGAGGGTGTATTCAGACCTCAACATTTGTATATCAAACGACAGCTGCAAAAACAAAGACAAAAGCAACTTCTATGCCTAAAAAACAGATCAAAATGGCTGAAGACCTTATTACCTTGATCATGGGTACCGATCCCCCTCCAGATAAGAGGCCTAGGCAAGATACTGATTTTGAATATTCAGATCAGGTTTCTATTTCTTCCGATTCCTCTCCTGATCAGGAATTATCTATACCTCCCTATGAGGATTCTGATGCAGAGGAGTCTATACCATCTGCATCTCTTCCTGAGGATTATTCATTTGGAGAAACGTTGCTTACTTTGAGGGAGCATTTTCACTGGGAGAGTCAAGATTTCTCAGAATCAAGAGGCTCAGGGATTTCCTCCTTCTCCCTCTGCACAGGCCTTTAGCCATTCCCCGTGTTTTAGACATTGTGGATGATGTGTTTTCAGAGTCGAGCTTGACCCCTGACTCCTTATCTCCGGCTGCCAGTAAGCCTGGCAGATATTACAGGGTCCCTGATTCACATAACATTTTTATTTAGAAACCCTGCTGCTGATCCTGAGACTATTTCACAGGGTCCAAAGGGAGTTGAAGCCTCAACTGCAAAAAATCCTACCCCCTCTGACAGAGATTCAAGGGCACTGGACAGATGGGGGGGAAAGGGGAAAAGTTTTATACATCTGCAACCTTGGCAATCAGGGCCTTAAACTGTCATTTTCATATGCTGAAGTATCAACAACATGTTCTGGGATTGCTGAAACAGAAAATTGTTTGATTTCTGAATGTGCAGAAAATAAAGAATTGCAGGAATTATTGCATGCAGCTGAGCAGGTTGGAAAGCATACTTTGCAATGCAGTTTTGATTCCTTAGGGGCCTCCTGCAGGGCCGCCATTACTGGCTCTGTGATTAGGAGGCATGCCTGGCTAAAGGACAAAGTGAAAGACTAAGCTAAGTCTATGCAAACTGTTAAATACTTCTTACAAGTGCAGCCACCAAGATTCAGTAGACACCGGCCTACAGAAAATTGGTCCTTTCCTGTGTCGGACAGAGCTCAAAAGGGCAAATCCAAACGCCCTAAGAGTTCCAGATACCAGGCGCAAGATTCATACAGGTCAAAGCAATGGGACGCTTCTACCTCCAAATCTGGAGGAGATAAAGCACAATCCTACAGAAAACCGTTCCAGTGACTTTCCTCTGCCTGCACCAAGCACTTACCTTTTGGCAGCACCCTTAGGGGGAAAATTAGCACTTTTTGCTCAAAATTGGCAGTTAATAACCCAGGACAAGTGGGTACTAAACATAGTATCACAGGGATACAGATTCCATTTCCATACTCTGCCAATGGCAGACGGTTGGCCAGATCTGCCAAAAAATCAATGGGCAGAGGCACAGAAACAGGTTACGTCCCCCATGGATATGGGGGCCATTCAGCCAGTACCAGAACAGGAAAGGACAAGGTTTTTACTCTACTGTTTCTTGGTACCCAGAAAGGACAAGGCCTGGCGGCCAATACTGGATTTATCGATTCCCCCCCCAACACATACCTGGACATTCCAAAATTCAAAATGCTGACTTTGCAGCAACTTCTGCCTATGCTGGGCAAGAATACTTGGCTGGTGACATTAGACCTAAAAGAGGCATACCTGCATGTCCCAGTAAGACAATTGTGCAGAAGATACCTCAGATTCAAGGCTAGCTTAATGCATTACCAATTCTCTGCACTGCCCTTTGGCTTATCTACTGTGCCCAGGGTCTTTACAAAGTGCCTGGCACCAGTAATTGCATTTTGCAGACAAAGAAGTATGCAAATATATCCTTACTTGGACGACCCTCTCATTCAAGCAGAGAACGAGGACATTCTTCTTAGACACCTGGCATTTGTGAAAAGGCTTCTAACATGCCTAGGGTACACAGTAAATGAAAAGAAATCACAACTGATACCCTCTCAAAAGATAACATTCCTGGGTGCAAGATTGAATACAACTGCCCAGATGGCTTACCTCGCGCCAGACAAGCAAAGGCAACTGACAACTTACTTCAAACTGGCAACAAAAACCCAGTTATCTGCAAGACAAATTCTGCAGGCTTTGGGCTTCATGGCATCCTGCATCCTGATTCCATATGCAAGACTGTATATGAGGAAACCTCAATGGTACCTAAAAAGTTTATGGAGTCAACATTCTTATAGTCTGGAAACAATGATTCGTGTCATTCCCTGCCTACAACAGGAGTTTCTATGGTGGGCAATTCCCTGCCTACAACAGGAGTTTCTATGGTGGGCAAAGGCATGTCAACAAAACATGGGACGGGCCTTCACTCTAACCCCAGCTAGCCAAACCTTAACGGATGCATCAGATTATGCCTGGGGGGCCCACATGGCAGGAAGATGCATACAGGGCATATGGACCCCAAAACAAATGCATCTACTTATCAACCAGAAAGAGATGCTAGCTGTTCAAAATGCCCTAACAGCCTTCAAGGACTTGCATTATCCAGGACAACTACTGATTAAAGACGGACAACACCATGGTCATGTGGTATATAGGTTCATAGGTTACTAGGCTAATGACCACTAGGGCCCTTGCCAGCCTAGCAGTGCACCCCAAACACATTTTTTGCATCCCGTGTATCGTATGAATCTATACAGGGGGCATATTAGTAGGGAGGTAACTAAGGGATTTGGGGGGCATTATCTGGGATGATTTCTTTTTTATGACCTCTGTCCATAAGAGATATGGAGGTCAGACCAGTAGTAAATTTACAATTTCCTATTCAATTGTCAAGGTTTCATCTGAATAGGGTCAGGGATGTACATCGTTTTACATAGGTGGGGAGCCTATTCCATAGTGTGGGGATCCTCTGGGACACATCTGTCTCTCCAGCACATTCTGCCTATGTCACAAGTGAAGTTCAGATCCCTGGATCTAGTGTTTCTGGTGCTGTTTGGCTTGCATGTGTGCAAAAGATCTATCAAGACTAGGTCTGAGAGAGCCCTGTAAGCTAGGCAAAAATCCCCAATCAGCAGCCTGTAGGAGACTGACTACAGAGACAGAGCCTTTAGGCAATCAGTGTAGGAAAGGGTACTCATCCCCTGAATTCTCTTGAGTGAGAAAATTTTGTTGATGTTCCAACTGCTGAAAGTGTAGTACATGCCAAACAGGGCATTGTATTCAATAATGGGCCCTTAAACAAGCAAGGGGCGCACACTCATTCCCCCTTTGCAGATTAGCCATGGCACTGTGGGACACAGCTTTGACCTACCAAATACATCTTCAAGCTCAATTCCTGCCTGGAAAGCAAAATACTCTGGCAGATGATTTAAGCAGAAACCTTATGGATCCTCACGAGTGGAAACTAAATCCACAAGTCTTCAGCATAACAGAGAAATGGTGGAGCCCACCACAAGTCTTCAGCATAACAGAGAAATGGGGGAGCCCAGACAAATCTATTTGCCTCCCCTCAAAATTATCAATTGAAAAGATTCTGCACAAGGACCTATCAGTTTACGCCTTTCCACCTCTGCCTCTTCTTCCCAAGTCCTCCTAAAAGTCAGACAAGAGAAACCAAAGATGATACTAATTGCCCCAGACTGGCCTCACCAATACTGGTAACCAATCATAAGGAACTTTTCTCAATACCCAGCTTGGACCTTACCTCGGAGACCTCAACTACTGTCCCAGCAAAACAATCATATCCTGCACAATCACCTGCAGACACTGAACCTGGCAGCATGGCTGATCATGTAGTTATACAAACAGCACCTCTCAGTAAAGCTATGATGGATGTCATTTTGGAAGCCAGAAGGCCTAGTACTAGAAAATCTTATGCTGACAAATGGAAGAGATTCTGTGCTTGGAATCAAGCTCAAGGAACTGATACAGCAGAACCAAATACTCCTAAGATATTGCAATACTTAACTGAGATGCTTAACAAAGGCCTATCTTTCTCGTCAATTAAAATCCATGCCTCTCCCATTTCGGCTCATTACAATACAGAGCCACCAATCTTTTCTCCTCCGTTACTAAAGCAGTATCTTAGAGGAGCCAAAAATTTTAAGGCCACCTGGAAGATCACCATTACCTACATGGGACCTCTGTGTTGGAAAAGCTCACCCTGCCTCCATTTGAACCTGCTGCTACCGCTGATAAAGTTCTTATGGAAAACAGCTCTGCTACTAGCAATTACTTCAGCAAGAAGAGTTTCAGAGCTACAGGCCGTCATGGCTGTAGATCCTTTTCATATTTTACCTAGACGGTGTCTTTGAGGACAAATCCTACATTTATGCCTAAGGTGGTTTCCAATGTGGCTCTTAACCAGACCATTCATCTGCTAACCTTTTATCCAAATCCGCAGAAGAAGGGGGAGAGAATTCTGCATTCCTTGGATGTACACAGACAGCTAAGATTCTACTTGAGCAGGACTAAAGCTCTAAGAAAAACTGAGCAATTACTAGTGACATATGCTGCAGGATCAGAAGGAAAGGCTATTTCAAAGCAGACAGTTTCGAAGCGGATAAGCCACTGCATCCATTTCTGCTACTTACACCATGGTAAACCTGTGCCCAAGGGCATTAGGTCTCATTCCACCAGAGCTGCAGCTACTTCAGCAGCCTTTCTCAGAGGAGTACCAACCAAAGACATTCTTGATGGCTGCTACTTGGAGTTCTGTTCACACCTTTACAAAGCATTATCATTTGCCTCTAAGTCCAGGGCAGGCTTTGCCACTGAAGTTCTGCAGGGAGTGATAGCCACACCTAATGCTGTTTAGCTCCAGCCTTCCAACCATAGCTTTGGGATTCTACCCAAATGTAATGACTGCAACAGTGAAACATGAAGAACATAGTACAGTTGTGTACACTTACCATAAATGTAGATGTTAAGAGTGTATTCACTGTTTCAGTTCAGGTTACCCTCCTGCCATCCCCCTGTCATTCTGGAGTTTCTTTCCTACCCTATTTTCTAAAACCTATATATGAAAATGGCATCGACTGCATGTTTTATACCCCTGACGACCTGACGTCATGGGACAGCAACCGACGCATGACCCAAGACTTTGGAATTCAGGCCGACTGAGGGCAACCTGCCAGCAGATTACCCAAATGTAATGACTGCAACAGTGAATACACTCCAACATCTACATTTATGGTAAGTGTACACAACTGTACTTTTTGGCTTATCAGTATGTTTGGCTACCTATCACCACCTTTGGATTATTTTTTTTACTTCTGTTACTGAAACCAGTTTGGATATGGTTAGATGTCCTTACATTCACCGCTGCAGTATTCCTTACTAATGGGAGGATTCTCATACTCTTAATAATCCCTCTGAGGAAATATCCTTTGGAGATACGATCTCTAGGATGATGGACTTGAAGTGGGATTGTGCCCAGGTTTCAGAGATCCATAAGAGATACTATGATTTACTGCAAATGGAATCTCCTAAACCTGCGGCCATTCCTCCTGTCTTGCCTGCTTTATTGAATGAATGTTTTTTCCACTGCCTCTAAAGAGCTGGATTTTTTGCCCCCTGCTCCCAGGAAACCTGATCGGTTTTACATGTTGTTCCTTTTTGTTTAAATGTCCTGCTGCTGATCGCTCTGTGGTGTCTGTAGCCTCTGATAAGCAATCTTAATTGCTTCCTTCGTCCAAGTTACTGTCGTCTGACAAGGACTGTAGGACCATGGCCAGGCTGGGTAAGAAGGTTTATACTTCCTCTGCCCTGACTTTTAGGGCTATTAATTATCAGATCCATATTTCTAGGTGTCTTTGCTCTTCTTTCTCAGACCTGTCCAGTTCTTTCTGAACTTCCGGAGTCCGGGTAAATCTTCAGCTCTTTCTTGCTTGGGTCTTAGTCTCTGGTTGTTCGCCATTCTATCAAGTGTAGTTATGATGCTGCAGATGCCTCTTCCAGGGCTGCTGCCTCTGGCTCGGTTCTGAGGAGATATTCCTGGCTTTGGCTTCAACCTTTGCCTGATGATATTAAGGCTAAGCTGTTAGTGGAAGGGGCTGCTGGTTTATTTAAGTCTCTTCAGGCCAAGGGGAAGACTTTACAGGTGCTTAAGCATGTCTTTGTTTCTCTTGTGCCTAAGTTTCAAAGTAACTACCCTTCTAAGCCGGCCTTTGTTTGTAGGCAGTCTTGCCCTCCTAAAGGCAAAAAGGGTGGTAAACTGACTCCTCCTGCTAAAGCCACTCAAGACTGCCAGGATTCTTAAGCCTTCCTTTCCTGACAAACTGGGTGCTGTCTGACTATCCCCCCATTCCCAGCCACATTCCTCTCTCCACCTTTCTCTTTCTTCTCCTGTTTGGCTTTGGTTCAAGAATTCTTGGGTTTTGTCAATCATTCATCACGGGTACATCGTGGTCTGGATTTCCCATCCTTTTATGGGCATTCCTCAGCCTTTTTTTCCCCCCAGCGGTACTTCGGGACCTCTTGTTTCAGGATACTATTCAAGAAGTGCCTGTGTCCCAAAGGGGGAAAGGGTTTTATTCCAGAATGTTTCTAATGCCCAGAAAAGAAGGTACTTGGAGGCCTATTCTAGACCTTTCCCATCTGAACACCTTTCTGAACCTTTCCGATGTTGTCCCTTCAGTCCCTTTTTCCTGTCTTGCTCCCTCAGGCCTTTCTGGTGTCATTGGACCTCAAGGATGCTTATCTCCATATTCCGATCCATCCTTTTTTCAGGGGATTTTTGCATTTCTCTGCTTCCTGGCATTTTCAGTTCTGTGCTTTGCCCTTTGGCCTTTCTACTGCCCCAAGGGTGGTCACCAAATATCTCGCTCCTGTGATTGGCTTTTGCAGGCTTCAAGGGATTCAAATCTTTCCTTATTTGGATGATCTGATTCAGGCATCTTCTCCAGGGGGTCCTTTTGCAAAATCTTCATTTTACCATTTTTCTTCAGATCCTTGGGTTCACAATAAACTTCAGTTCTTCCCTGTCTCCTTCTCAAGATTGTGTCTTTTTGGGTTGCAGGTTTAAGTGCCAATACTGGCATCCCTACCTCCTCCAAAGGCATTAACTCTCATTTCTTTCTTTCAAACTCTACTTTCCCTGACCTCCATTTCAGCCAGGGGGTTTCTGAGGGCTCTGGGGTTCATGGCTTCCACCATTCTTGTGCTTCCTCTGGCCAGGCTCGACATGAGGGATGTTTGAGTGGTTTCTGAGGTCAGTGTGGCTTCAGCAAGCACATCCTCTAGACTTTCTGTTCCTCTTCTCCCATGTCTCAAGGTTGAACTTCTGTGGTGGATTCAGCAGTTGTCTCTGAATCCAGGGCTCCCGTTTCAGCCTCCACTTCCCTCTCAGGCTCTGTTCACTCTCTCCAGATGTGGGATGGGGAACAACTTTTGGTTCCCTGAAGGTTCAGGGAGTGTGGTCAGCAGAAGGAACACATCAACATCAAAGAGATAAGGGTTCTTTTGCTGGCTCTTCAGGCCTTTAGCCTCTCTTTTCTGCAGGGCCTCTCAAGGTATTCATGGACAATACCACAGTCATGTGTATATCAGCAGAGTCTATATTATAACCTCAGACGGGCAGTAGATCGAATACAACTCTGACACAAATGCTGACCTACAAATTCAGCGAACCACCAAACTATCGAAAATGTAAACATCGAACGCATCCAGTCATCAAAAGCACTATTCGAATAAGTGAAACCCAGCGAAGTAAAACTACATTAACACACTTTATACCAACTCCGAGACCACACTACAGTGGGGAAAAGGATATGTTTCCTCATCCCCACAATCACGCTGCTGGACAACAAACACGTTCGATGTCAGTTTTGATGGTTTGGTGGTTCGCTGAATTTGTAGTTTTGCATTTGTGTCGATTGAGATGATGTACTGCCCATTTGAGGTAATAATATAGACCCATACCATCAAACGGGGGGGGGGGGGGTACGAGACCCTACCGTCTGTGCCAGCTATCCAGTATTGTGCGACTCTTCAAGCAGTTTACATTCCTTCAGATCAGAACGTTGTGGCAGACCATCTGAGCAGGTCCTTCACTCAATCCCACAAATGTATGCTTCACAGGGATGTGTTTCTGGACATTGTTCACCAGTGGGGTATTCCTCAAGTAGATCTCTTTGCCTAACCCTTTGAACAAACTTCCTTTTTTGTTTTGTGCCAGAGTACCAGGTCCTCTTGTCTGGAAGGGGACGCCCTCTCCTTTTCTTGGAAGGGGATGTTTCTTTATGCATTCCCTCCCCTTCCTCTCATTCTGAGAGTCCTGTTCAAGATTCAACAGTATGCTCCCAAAATCTTGTTGGGGACTCCCTTTTGCTGCAACAGCACTGGTTCCCACTCCTCCTGCATCTCGCCAGGGGCAATCATTGCAAGTTACCTCACAGGGTGGATGATCTCTCTCCAAGACAAGGGGTCTCTCGTACATCTTCAACTGTCCACGCTTCAACTGACACTGTGGGTGATGATTCCTCATAGACACCTTTTTTTCTGAGGACGTGCTGCAGGTCCTGCAGGAGGCCAGGAAACCTACTACTAGGAAATCCTACTTGTCTAAATGGAAGACGTTTTATATTTGGTGTCTTTCTCGTGACCTGGACCCACTTTCTGTGGATGTTCCTTTGGCTCTGTTTGTGAGTTGCTCAATGCTGGTTTGGCTTATTCTTCTGTTAAGGCCCACTTATCAGCTGTTTCTGCTTGTCCGCCTTTAACTCCCTCGGTAGCTACTAGATTTGAGGCTAAGCAGTTTCTTAAAGGTGTGTCTAATATTAGACCTCCCAGGCAGCCTATTCCTCCTCCCTGGGATCATAATTTTGTTATAGAAAAATTGACCCTGGCTCCTTTTGAGCCTGCTGTTTCTGCTACCTTGCAGCGTTGTTCTTGGAAGGCAGTTCTTTTGTTAGCTCTTACTTCTACCAGACAGGTGTCTGAGTTGCAAGCCCTTATGGCTTGTCCACCTTTTTTGATATTTCATTAGGACAGGGTGACTTTGCGTACTATTCCTTCTTTTATGCCCAAGGTGGTTAATAAGTTGTCACTTAATCCGTCTATTAATTTGCCTACCTTTTTTCCCTCTCTGCAGTCTTGACAGCGAGAGTGTGCTACATACTTTTAGATGTGCATAGACAGCTCCGATTTTTATTTGAATAAAACTAAAGCTATCAGGAAGTCTGACCAGTTGTTTGTTTCCTTTCAATGTAGATCTTTTTAGGTTTGGCTGTTTCCAAGCAAGCTATTTCTACTTAGATTTCAAAGGCCATTTCATTTTGTTACACTTTTCATGGCGAAAGCCTTCCTTCTGTTGAGGCTTATTCCACTAGAGCTGTGGATTCTTCTGGTGCTTTTTCAAGGTCTTGGATGCTAATTCTATTCTTGAAGCTGCTACCCGGACTTCTTTGCATACCTTTACCAAATATTATCAGTTGGATGGTATCTCCAGAGCTGGTTTTGCTGCTGCCATTCTTCATGGCTTCTTGGAGGGCTCTCCTGCTTCCTTCTCCCAGGCTTCTTGAGCTTTTGCACTCTCCATTTAGTAAGGAATACTGCAGCGGTGAATGTAAGGACATAGCACAGTTGTGTAAAATCTTGCCATAACTGTAGATGTCCTTGCCTTCACCTCTGCAGTATTCACTCCCTCCCTCCACCCCCCCTAGGCATTTTCCCTTCCTAGCTGTACAGGTTCTCCTTGGACTGCTATTCCTTCTGGGGCAATCTGTTCTGAGGATTGTACGCCTGAACGTCACCTTTATACCTTACCTTGTGCAAAGAGATGTTTTGCGTACCTTAAAGCAACGGAAATTTTTTGTAAACTAGCTGGACCGGAGGACTTCACAGCAGGGAATCCTATTAGTAAGGAATACTGCAACGGTGAAGGCTAGGACACCTACCGTTATGGTAAGATTTTACACAGCTGTACTTTCAGCATCCCAAGTAATCAAACGCTCAATGAAATGAGTGTTTATAACGCAGTAGTTGTTGAATCAAAAGCTGCAGCTACAGGGAAATGGGAAACACAGGAATCCCTGGCACAGACTGCAGAAATTTTCCAGATGTTAAAACTCCAGATTTTAAATTCCCCTCTGGAATAAGATTTGGTTTTTGGAAATTCCTTGACTCTGGTACTCTTAAGTTACAGGAAAATTTAATGTAGGGGGGTACAACAGCTTTCTATCTCCTCACCCTAGCTACAAAAGAAGTTAATCCTTCCAGCAGCCTTGGACCCTTCTTTAGGAAGCCCTTCAAGCCTTCTCAACAGAAATGCACAGTTTTTTTTTTTTTTTTCAAGAAAATGGCAGGGAGGCTCCGTAAATGGATTCAGTGGCTTGTCCTCGTCATAAGAAAAATGCCTGGTGACTCTTGGAACTTGCCCCTTTGATCCCCTTCTCACTGTAGCCATCCTCCCAAGCTGGCAAGCAGTCTCTCACGCTAGTCATGTCTAGAGACATGCAACATCAAATATTGCTACAAACTTCACAAATATTGCTAGAAACTTCAGTGGGTATCTCTCCCTCTTCAGTCAGGGATTCCTGTAGCCTTCCCAGTCAAATTTCTTATTCCCTTTTGGGGGAAAAAACCTACATTTAAAACTATTTCCCTGGTTAGAGATTTTTTTTTTTAACTAGAAGTTTGTGTTTTGTTCATTATAAAACTTGACTGCACTTTTAAAAATGGGAGCACACTTTTTCATGTCAGTTTAAAAGCTGTTAAAACACATTCTAAAACCATTTTTTTCTGTGGAGAAACTTTACTTTTTTGGAGCTGGCAAGTGTTGCCGTGTTTTTCTGGGGGGAAGGTGACTTTTTTTTTTTTTTTTTTTTTTTTTACTGGCATGTGGTTTCCTTGTGGAAGTGGCACCAGTTTCAGCTTTACCATAAAACAAACTTGCATGTACCATGGTCGAGCCTTCTAGCCACAAAAAGAAAAAGTCGAGCAAACAGCCTATGCTACCACAGCAGGCTAGCAATTTTCCTCAGCCATGCCTGAGTGACTCTGGCCAAAGCTGGTTCCTCCTCACCACTCATCTTTTTCCCTGGTGTAGCACCCACAGTCACTGTAGACTGGGGGATAGCTATGTCTTGTGCAGCTGTTGGGGGGGGGGGGGCAAAGGAGACGCACTAATTCTCAGTTTTAAGAGAATGGGCAGGGAAGATTCCCCTGTTTAGTCAGAATGTTGTGCCCATCCCTGGGGAAGCTGCTGCTGCCATTAATAATAAACCTGTTTGCTCCAATACTCCTATCAGAACTAATCAAAAACTTAGAACACTTGTCTATTACTATTTCCTTTGGATTTCAAAGGATTTTTTGTTGTACTTTTCATGGTAAGAGCCTTCCTCTTCTGTACAGTCAGAGCTGTGGCTTCTTCTGGTGCTTTTTTCAAGGGCTTTGATACTAATTCTATTCTCGAAGCAGCTACCTGGACCTCTGCGCATAATTTTACCAAGTACTGTAAGTTGGATGATGTCTCCATAGCTAGAGCTGATTTTTCTAGGGCCATTCTTC
>NC_056727.1:1208034412-1208049412 GCF_019279795.1 Protopterus annectens
GCTGCTGTGATGTTGTACGGGATAAGGGAGGGGTGTTTTTACAGCCTGAGAGAGTTTTCTTTATCTGCTGAGAAGACCTAATGCCTACATCTGTAGCCATCTTGGAGAGTGAACAGAATTTTTCCAGATACCTAGTTATAACAGCCAAATGGAGTAAGGAATAAAGTTGGCATCTGCTTTATGGGTGTTTTTAGGCAGTTTGTTACTTTTAATAGAACAAAGACCATATGCAAGGATGTTTAGCTCTACTACCTTGCTAATGCAACCTGATGCTGAATGTAGAAAAACTTGCACTTTCTACGTGGCTGCCAAGATGAATGAGTAAATGAGATGATCCCTTTACTAAACCTCTAGTGCATAACAGTTCGTTAGATGGTACCTGTTCAACAGCTACTTGGATTTCTTTCTTAACACTGTTGCAGGGTACCATATGCTGGAATTTATCTCCGCTTCCTTGTCAGAGGATGACTCTGTTGTATTCAGTTTGAAAGAATTGATCTGATGTCAGTTTTCATTTCAGCCTCACTGATGGGTTTGGATCCAATCCCTCGGATCCTGCTTGGCCTCTACACCAGCTTATGGCAATCCTGAACACCCAAGCTTCACCCTTATCCAGAATGCACCACCCCTCAATGCGTCTGATCTTTTTTGCCACTTCCAGCTATAAGACATGGTTTTCTTTTTTTTTTTTTAATAATCCGTCTTTTATTGTTTTTCAATAACATAACTGCACACTATAAATATATACAATATATACATGATTGCTTCTAAAAGTTACATAAACATTATATATTAATGCAAATTATTAAAAAAGAAATACAACATGAAAAAATACACAATCTGTATTATTGTTTCAATCTATGTCAAATCTAAGATTGAATCATTCTTATAAATATATGTTCTGAGTAATAGTGGATAAGAACCTCTAGGCCAACACAATATTGAAGATTTGCTCCCATATTTTTATATTATTTATGCTTTTCTTATGGTCATTGATTAACAATTTATGCGCTAATATGTGTCTGATTGCTAATGTTCTAAAATTTTCCCAAGATGTCTGAGTCGGGTTCAACCAGTTTGAAGCTATGTATAATTTCATTAATAAACAGATATTCATGATTATGATCTTTTTCGATTTATCCAAGTTATCTGGAGGAATATGTAAGATCATAAATTCCCAAGAGTGTTGAATGCTGGTATCCCATTTTCTGTAATTGAAGTTTTAATGAATTCCAAAGTTTCAAAATGCATTTGCAACTCCAAAACATGTGAAACAAGCTGTCTGGTCTGTACAATATGGACATTTAGGCGAATTCTTTGAGTCAAATTTATGAAGAATAAGACGGGTATAGTATGCATTGTTAAATATCATCAATTGTGTGAATAGTAATTTCTGAAGGGACACAGACTTTAATGTTAGCTTAAATGCTTCCAAGATCTTGCTTTCGTCAACTAATTAAATATATGTCGTAATCTGTGGGAAGCTCTGAAACAAGATAAAAAATATATAACTATTTCATATAAAGTGATAAGAGATGAAATATAACAAACATATTCTCTTATCGAATTATTGGAGGGAAAAAATAATATTAGTTGAAGACATGGTTTTCTAATCTCTCGAGCGATTGGTTGATAAGTAGTTTAATTTTACTTGCTGTCATTTTTCTTCTGTTAGTTAAGATTGCTCTCTCTCTAAAATTGAAATGTAACCTTTTTCACCCTTGCTTTTTTTTTTTTTTTTTTTTTTTTCTAATTACTATGGTTAGTAATCCTGTCCATCTATGCCATAGCCTTAAATACCATTGTTGGCATTTTCCTCCCCGGTTTCTTTTCTCCTTTTATAATTTTTTTTTTTCTTCACTGTTGCGCTTTTTTGGTATACATAGTGTTTGCGTTTTATTGGAGTTTAAAAAGTTATGGCTGGCAAAGGAAAAGCCCTGCAGGATTTAAAAATGTGGACAGAAGATTCCACTTTCGGACTCGCACACTTTTTTTTTGCCTGGGCCCTCATCCCCTTTAAGAAAGCTGTGTGATCTGCCACGCGTGTAACTCCAGGGTGTTGGCAGACTGCAGAAATAAATTATTACTAAAAACTTCTGCACTCATCCTTTGTCATATCTTGACCAGCTAAAGAAAAAGAGAAAAGGTTTTAAAAAGGTAGATCTGAAGTAGGAGAATTCATTTGTCAGCAACCTGTGGGTATGGATCCGATATCGGATCCGAACCAGCATGGTTTATCCAGCTATGGATCCGAGCTCCTAGCTCCTCCCCTCACCCATAATGCCCTGCTCTCCCTACATGACCTCAGATCTAGTTTGCTGGGTCGTCAGAGCTCCAAAAGCTAAGTTATAGTATTCTTTATTAAAGGGTTTTTAAATTTGAGTGAAAGTTATAGGTTTCTCTTTTGTTTATCTTTTTTGGGTTAATTTAATATAGTTTTTACCCTCCCCTCGCTGGTTCGTAGTTGTGTGTGTGTGTTTTTTTTGGGGGCCTTTGTGTGAGTGTTTTAGTTTATTGTTACTATTTAAAAAAAAAAAAAAAAAAAAAAATAGTGATGTCTGAGGCCCCAAAGGCTGTTTTTTCAAAGTGCTCCGAGTGTGGCCATAAGCTTTCCCCTGCTGATGGCCACACTCGGTGCGTTCGATGCCTTGGGGTTGAACACCTCACTTCAGGGTGTTCAATCTGTGCAGGGTTCAACCCCAGGGCATTGAAGGAGCGGAGGTCGAAGCTGGTCTTGGCGGGACTCTTGCCCCCGGACTCGGCTTCAGCCCCCGCCCCCTTGGTGGTCACTGCTTCGGCAGTCCCTGCCTTGCCTGCTCCCCCTCCTCCACCCAGGATTCAAACTCCCGCCAAAGGGTCGGAGGAGAGAAGCCAGGAAAAGGACGGAGAGAAGCACCACAAGCGGCGGGCCGAGACCTCCGTTTCGGCCCCGCCGGCTAAGCGGGCTTCTCCTCCGGCCTCTCTGGCTGCTGGCTCTCCCCCTCCTCTGCTCCGGTCCCCGTGCTTTTCACCGGAGCCTGAGGATGAGGAGACCCGACATCCTTCGAGGCTATTGAGGCGGCACTCAAGGCCTACCTCGGTAGCCTCGTCAAGGTCTACTTACAGCCTCTCCGATGCTGATCTGGACCGGATGATGCGAATGATGCGAAGGTTCATCCAGGCCCAGATGTAGATGGGAGTGCTCCTGCCCCCCCCCTCTGGGGGGGAGCTCTGCCCCCTTTTTTAAGCCCATTGCTCCTTCTCCGACCCGCTACCCGGGTTCGGAGCGCTCTGAGCCGGGCAGCCTCGGAGCCGACAGTACTGGGTACTTCGGATCCGACCCTGCCCTCGAGTCTGTCGGATCCGGCCTCTCGGAGCCTTGGCCCAAGCTGCGGATCCGAGGGACTCAGTGAGCCTTCGGCGCCGTCCTTGTCTGAGCACACTGGTCCCTCGGATCTGAGGGGCTCGGCACCAGCTCCGATCCGCTCATCGGATCCGAGGGGGAGCCGACTTTTGGATCCTATTGTCGAGGCTGGCTCCCCCCCGGCCTTTGATGTAGTGGAGAGGGCTCTGTTGAGGGCATCCGGACCCCTGGCCCTTGCTTCGGCTCCGTCCCGCACTCCATCTGCTCTGGGCCAGGCTTCCATCACCCGGCCACTGGGACAGCCCGCTTCACTGCCCCAAGCAGTTCCTGTGGTTCTGGACATTGCTGGTGAGAGCTCCTCGGACAGCCACCCCGAGGAAGCACCTCGCAAGCATTCGTGTAAAAGGAAGCACATAGACTCCCCCGAGTCTTTGACCGAAGACACTGACTTGGAGGAAGGGGAAGGCTCCCCAAGATCACCCCCTGAGGATGTCTCCTTCAGAGACATCATGGAAATATTACGGATCAGAGGTGGGTGGTCTGCCCCAAAGTCTTCCTCGGACGAGTCAGTGTTCTTGGAGGCATTTGAAGCGGGCCCGTCTACCTCTTGGGTGTTCCCTCCTGCCGACCCCCTGGTGGACCTGATTACCACCAGGGCGTGGAAGGACCCGGACACCGTGGAGCCAATCTCCAAGAGGCCCGACAGGATCCTTAGCCCCCCTGCTGACCGTGCCCACTGGAGCAAGGGACCCCCGGTAGATGCCATGTTATTGGCAGCAGCCACTAAGAGGGAACTCGCCCAGGAGAGTCCCTCAGTCCATCCCCCGAGCAAGGAGTCTCGGATGATGGACCGTTTGGGGAAGCGAATCTTTAGTTCAGCGACCTTCTCAGTGAGGGCGCTCAACTATTTGGCACACGTCATTAGGATGCAGTGCGATCTTATCAAGGAATACGCTGTATCCCCCCAGAGTCCATATCTGAGGAGGACAAACTTATGCACTCCACCCGTATGGCCACTCTTCGTTCTGTGACCGGTTATTTCCCACACTACCGAGCAAACCGCTAGAGCTGCGGGAGCGGGCCTAGTCATAAGACGGCAGGCCTGGCTCCGCCACTGCGATTTTTACGGAACCCTTCAAGGCGTCATTCGCGAACGCCCCCTTTGACGGTTCTGCCCTTTTTGGCAAGACTGTTCGTGATACCTTAGTTCAGAGAGAGAACGGGAAGATGCTGTCTGCTGTCGGAGCCCGCTTCTCTGTGCCCCAGAGGTCCTACTGTAGGAACCAAAAGGGCCAGAAGAAGATGTGGTTCCGGAAGTTGCAGCATTCCCAACCCGCTCCGGACAACCAGTCCTTCCGCTGCAGAGGAGGACAGGGAGGACGCCGCCCTAGGGGCAGAGGGGCTCCCAGGAACTTTGGGTCCAGAGAACCTTTCTCCGAACGGCCCACGCAGCAACCCTGAGGGGTTGCCCGACTGCTCCACTCTGGAGGCAGTCGGGGGACTTTTCTTGGAGCACCTAGAGGCATGGGAGTCCATTACATCGGACCGCTGGGTACTCCGGATTATATCCAGAGGTTACAAGATCCCCTTTCTTCATGTCCCAAAGTTAAAAATCCTCCCCGATGTTCCACCCGATCAGAGGGAGGCTGCTTCAGCAGAAATTGGCCATCTGCTGAAAGAGAGCCATCCAGCCCGTCCCCCCAGACCAGATCGGATCAGGGTTCTAATCCAGGTTCTTTTTAGTGCCAAAAAAGACGGGGGACCTAAGACCTATTCTAGACCTGTCCCTGTTGAACCTGTCAGTTCCCAAAGAGAAGTTCCGGATGGTCACTTTGCAGTCCATCCTCCCCCTTCTAGGGGAGAATCACTGGATGTGCTCTATAGACCTCAAGGATGCGTACTACCACATTCGGATGGACAGACAATCCAGGAGGTTTCTTCGCTTCCGGCTGGGAGCCAGTCACTACCAGTTCAAGGTCCTTCCCTTTGGTCTCACCACAGCCCCCAGGGTGTTCACCAAAGTGTTAGCAGTGGTTGCGGCCCACCTGAGGCTTCAGGGGGTGCAGGTCTTTCCGTACCTAGACTACTGGCTTCTCACCGCCCCAACAAGGCATCTACTCTCTTTGGCAAGAGACTCCTTCCTTCATCTAGCTCCCAATCTAGGCATCACGGTAAACATAGAGAAGTCCAACCTGGTCCCTACTCAAACAATAGAATTTATAGGAGCCAGGTTAGACACGAGAAATTTAAGAGCCTTTCTCACAACCGACAGGGTTCGGAATCTGCGACTCCAGGTGCGGGCCATCCTTCACTCCAGCTCAACACCTGCTGAATTGGTCCTGAGGGCGCTTGGGTCTATGGCGGCAGCGATTACTCTTCCTCATGCCCGCTTCAACATGCGGGTGCTTCAATGGACACTTCAGGTGCAATGGTCATTTCTCTCCCTCCCCCTGTGTCATCCCGTTGCGATCAGCAAGGCTTGCAAGCGGTCTCTCTTGTGGTGGCTCCATTCTCCGGACCTCCACAGGGGCCGCCCCTTTTGTGCATCTCCCCCTCTCGCCACGGTGACCACGGACGCTTCCCGCCTCTGGTGGGGGGGGAGCATTTTGTGGGCCGGATGGTCCAAGGCACGTGGAGCGACAGAGACCTCCCTGCATATCAATGTTCTGGAAATGAGGGCGGTGCTCTTGGCATTGCAAGCACTTCACGCTCTCCTTCCCCTGGGAACAATTGCGATTCAATCAGACCACATGTCGGTGGTCTGGTACATCAACAAACTGGGAACCAGGTCTTATCCTTTATGCCGAGAAGCCATGAGAGTGTGGGAATGGGCGATCTCCACCAACCGCTTTCTCATCGCAGCGCATATTCCGGGTCGGACCAACATCCTAGCGGACAAGCTGTCTCACCATTCTCTCCCCGTACGAGTGGTCTCTCAATTCTCAAGTAGCGAAACGTATCTTTGCACAGTATGGGACTCCCTATTGCGATCTCTTTGCCTCTTCTTTAAACGCCAAGTGCAACAGTTTTTTCGCTCTAATCCCCCCTCCAGGGGATTCTCCGAGAGACTCTCTGGTGCATGCTTGGCCTCCCGGTCTTCTTTACGCATACCCCCCTCTACCTCTGATGCTACAAGTACTTCAGAAAGCCTCTCGGTTGGGGTGCAGAATGATCCTCATTGCCCCGTTCTGGCCTCGACAGATCTGGTTCCCTTACCTAAGGTCTCATTCAGTGAATCCACCTTTGGATTCTAGATCCCATTCCGGATCTGATATCACACCCGTCGAACCTGCCAACTCCGAACCTGGACAACCTGAAGTTGACTGCTTGGCTGCTCCAGTTCCACTCCTATACAGGACTCCCAGTATCTCGTCCCCAGTTAAGACCATTCTGGTAGCGGCCCACAAGCCCTCTACCAGAAAAATTTACTGCAGTAAATGGAAGCGTTTCTCCATTTGGGCAGAGCGGCAAGACCTAGATCCTTTCACGGTTCCCCTTTCTTTGGTTATAGATTTCCTTACTACTCTCTTTAATGATGGCGCCAGTAGTTCCACGGTCAAAGTTCAGCTGGCGGCCATATCTCATTACCATGTTGGACACGATTCAGGGCCTCTTATGTCAGCTAAGTTATGCAAAACCTTCCTAAAAAGCACCTTTTTGTTCAGACCCCATGTCAAAGAAACTGTTCCCCCATGGGATCTTTCCTTGGTACTTCAGGCCTTGACAGCTCCCCCCTTCGAACCTGCGGCCACAGTCTATCTTAAATACTTGTCCTTTAAGACTGCTTTTTTGGTAGCCATTACTTCGGCTAAGAGTTTCAGAGCTTCAGGCCCTGTCCATGAAACCGCCTTATTTGATTTTTCATCCGGACCGGGTGTAGCTAAGGATCAATCCCTCCTTTCTTCCTAAAGTAGCTTCGGAAGCTAACAGTCCATCAACCTCCCTGTTTTCTTCCCTAAGTATCAAAACAAAGGCGAATACAAGCTGCATTCCTTGGATGTTCACAGGCAGCTTCGTTTTTACCTTCATAGGACAGCTGGTCATAGGCAATCAGACCAGTTGTTCATTTCTTTTGCCAAATTCAATCTGGGTAAACCAATTTCCAAAGTTTCTTTGTCACGCTGGATTTCTCAGTGTATTCTGTTGGCAAACCAAGAGGTTTCTCTAGAGTCCCAGGGGGAGACTTTGTTATTACAAGATGTGGCCTCTCAGGAGGCAGGTCAGGCTGACGGGGCTTCTCAGGTTACTGTACTCCCCTCCCTTCCTAGGGTGGTTAGGCCCTCTCCTTCTGTTTCCAAGGCTTCTCCCAGAGGCAGGCCAGGTTTAGCTTTTGTTGGTGTCACTCCTAGTTCTTCAGGATCTGTGCCCAAGAAGCACATGCTTAAAATGGCAGAAGATTTGATTACTTTGATTAGAGGTTCTTTGCCCCCTCCTGAAAAGAGACCTAGGGTGGAACCTGAGTTGGGGAGTTTTGAGCAGGCTTCGGATGTTTCAGAGTCTTCGGCTGAAGACTTGCAGGAGTATTCTCCTTATTCTGATTCTGATGTGGATGATTCTACTCCTTCTGCTTCTCCTCCTGAGGATTTTTCTTTTTCAGAGACTCTTCATTCCATGAGGGAGCATTTTAAGTGGGAAGGTCAGGACTTCTCTGATTCCAGGAAGAGGCTTAGGGAATTTTTGTTTTTACCCCAGCATAGGCCTTTGGCTATACCTCCTGTTCTGGATGTTGTGGAAGATGTATTTGCAGAGGCTTCTCTTAATCCTGATTCTTTGCCTCCTGCTCCTGTTAAACCGGATAGGTATTACAGGGTGCCTGAAGCTCATAAGTATCTTTTTAAGAGTCCTAGGGTGGACCCAGAAACTGTTACGTCAGGGGCCTAAGGGGGTCAAGGCTTCTGTTGTAAAAAATCCGGTTCCTCCAGATAAAGAGGCCAGGGCTTTGGATAGATGGGGAAAGAAAGTTTATACTTCTTCCACCCTAGCTATGAGGGCTTTGAATTGCCAGTTTCACATGTTGAAATACCAAAACTATCTACTTTCTCAATTGAAGTCTAAGGTAGATGCTCTGGCGGAAGGTATTGAGTGTAAGGAGTTACAAGATTTGGTACATGTTTCTGAACAGGTGGGTAAGCATGCTTTGCAATGTGGTTTTGATGCTGTACAGGCCTCGTCTAGGGTGGCTGCCACTGGGTCAGTTCTTCGCAGGCACGCCTGGCTGAGGGATCAGAATTTATCTGACCATGTTAAGACAAGGATTTTAGATGCTCCTTTACAGTCTGATGTGTTTGGTTCACCTGTGGAAGCAGTCTTAAAGAAAATGGAAGACAAGGCTAAGTCTATGCAGACTGTTAAAGATTTTTTGCAGGTTCAGCCTCCTAAGTTTAGTAGGAATTGGCCTACCAAGGGGTGGACGTATCCTTCTTATGATTCCCAGTCTAGGGGTAGATCTAGACGTGGTAGGGGCAGAGCTCAGGGCTCTTTCAGGCCTAGAACAGGGAGTTCACCTGCACAGTCTTCGGGTGAGGGCAGGGGTCAGTCCTTTCGTAAACAGGCCCAATGACCTACCTTTTCAGCTGCCAGAGCCTTCTCGTTTGGCAGCACCTTTGGGAGGAAGGTTGGCACTTTTCAAAGAAAATTGGAGTTTAATTACCCAAGACAGATGGGTATTGGATATCATACGCCAAGGTTACAGGTTTTATTTCCATACCTTGCCTCCTTTCAAAGGCATGCCAGACGTTCCTCCTCAGCAAAGAATAGAGGCTCACAAACAAATTTCTCTGCTACTTCAAATAGGGCCCATACAGCCGGTCCCTCTGCCAGAAGTGGGCCTAGGATTTTATTCTCGCCTGTTCCTAGTACCAAAGAAGGGGAACACGTGGAGACCAATTTTGGATTTATCTATCCTCAACACTTATCTGGACATTCCCAAGTTCAAAATGTTGACATTACAACAGCTTTTACCTCTGCTGGGCAAAGATCATTGGATGGTAACTCTGGATCTCAAGGAGGCTTACCTTCATGTTCCTATCAGACTGAGTTGCAGGATGTATCTGCGTTTTCGGGCTGGGACTTCTCATTATCAGTTCTCTGCATTGCCCTTTGGCTTATCTACTGCGCCCAGAGTGTTCACGAAAGTTCTGGCTCCAGTGATAGCTTTCTTAAGGCTAAAAGGAATACAGATTTATCCTTATTTGGACGATTGCCTGATTCTGGCTCAAGGAAAGGACGAACTTCTTCATCATTTGCAATATGTGATAGCAGTGCTAAGATGCCTGGGGTATTCTGTGAACGAAATAAAGTCCAGTCTAGTACCCTCTCAGGACATGTGCTTTCTGGGTGTAAGACTGCATACAGCATCCCAGATGGCCTTTTTGACCCCGGACAAACAAAAGAATCTTTCCCTTTACTTCCATCAGTTGTCTCATCAGTCCAGGCTGACTGCAAGGACAGTCCTTCAAGCCTTGGGGTTCATGGCATCTTGTATTCTGGTGCTTCCCAATGCCAAACTGCATATGAGGAAGTTACAATGGTATCTCAAAAATGTATGGACACAGCACTGCCAGGATATGGACACTGTCATTTAGATAATACCTTGCATTCAAAAGGAATTTTTGTGGTGGGCTCAGGAATGTCACCTAAACAAGGGACTCTCTGTGACCCGGCCAGAGGTGAGTCAGATTCTAACGACAGATGCCTCAGACAAAGCTTGGGGAGCTCATCTAAATGGAAAGTGGATACAAGACACGTGGCCTGCCAGACTACAACATCTACATATCAACTTGAAGGAGATGTTAGCAGTCCAGTTTGCATTAATAGCTTTCAAGGATTTACTTCTTCCAGGGCAGGTGTTGATTCTAACAGACAACACAACTGTCATGTGGTACATCAACAAGCAAGGGGGAACACATTCTTATCCTCTATGCAGGCAAGCAATGATTTTGTGGAAGACTGCTCTCAGTCTACAGCTAAATCTTCAGGCAAGGTTTCTGCCGGGAGCACAGAACTCCTTAGCAGATGTGTTGAGCAGACGAATTATGGATCCCCACGAGTGGAAATTGGATCCTCATGTATTTCAGAAATTGACAGTGTCATGGGGAACTCCAGACATAGATCTGTTCGCTTCTCCACTAAACTACCAGCTGCCAAAGTTTTGCACAAAAAGGTTTCATCCCACAGCTTGGAAAGTGGATGCTCTTTCTTTCAATTGGAGCAATCTTCATGTGTATGCCTTTCCACCTCTGCCTCTCCTCCCAAAGGTACTCCTAAAGGTCAGACAGGACAAGCCAAAGATAATTTTAATAGCTCCAGATTGGCCTCGACAACACTGGTACCCATTACTGAGAAGTCTGGTACGGGAGCCTCCATGGCCTTTGCCTTCGATTCCACACCTGCTGTCTCAGGAGAACAGTCATTTACTCAATGTCAAACTTCACTCTCTTCACCTAACAGCCTGGCATATTCTGTTTTGAACCATAGAGGGTCTCAACTTCCACAGCAAGTTTTGAATGTTATTTTGGAAGCTAGAAGGCCTAGTACAAGGAAAGTGTACGCAGATAAATGGAAGAGATTTTTATTTTGGAGTGCAGCAAAGGAATTTGATGTTTCTGAGCCTAATTTAAGTGTGGCTCTTCAATATCTTACTGAGTTACTGGACAAAGGTTTGTCCTTCTCTTCTATTAAGGTTCATGCTGCAGCAATTTCTGCTCACTATGACTGTGACCCACCATTGTTTTCTCATCCTTTGTTCAAGCAATTTCTTAGAGGGGCAAAGAATATAAGACCCCCACGTAGAGCTCCTACTCCTGCTTGGGATCTCAATTTTGTGTTGGAGAAACTCACTCTACAACCTTTTGAGCCTGCAGCTACTACAGAGTTGAAATATTTATCATGGAAGACTGCTTTTTTGTTGGCCATTACCTCTGCAAGAAGGGTTTCTGAATTACAGGCCCTTATGGCGGTTGAGCCTTTCTTGATTTTCCATAAGGATAGGGTATCTTTGCGTACTAATCCTTCCTTTATGCCTAAAGTGGTTTCTAGTGTGGCTTTAAACCAAACTATTCATTTGCCTACTTTTTATGCGAATCCCCAAAATAAAGGGGAAAAGATTTTGCACACTTTAGATGTACACAGGCAGTTGCGATATTATTTGAGCAGAACTAAAGGGTTCAGGCAGTCTCAGCAGTTATTTGTTTCTTTTGCTTTGAGTGCTCAGGGCAAGCCTGTGTCAAAACAAACTATTTCTAAGTGGATTGGGTTTTGCATTGCTGTCTGTTATTCCCATCATGGTAAGGAGATTCCAGCTGGGATTAGGCCTCATTCCACTAGGGCTACTGCCACTTCGACAGCTTTTTTAAGGGGGGTGGTAACTAAAGATATTTTGGAGGCAGCTACTTGGAGTTCAGTGCATACTTTCTCTAAGCATTATCACCTTCCACTTTACTCTAAATCGAGGGCTGGATTTGCCACTGCTGTTTTACAGGGCATTTTGGCAGCTCCTGCTGCTTTATAGTTTTGCCATCCTCCCTTACCTCTGCTTTGGGATTCTACCCAAGTGTAAGGACTGCAGCAATGTGAGATGAAGAACATAGTACAGTTTTGTACCTACCATAAATGTAGATGTTCGAAGATCCACATTGCTGCAGTCCAATTTACCCTCCCTCCTTCCCTCTGTAGTTAGAGGCGGTTGTGTGGATTGGGTTGTAAATATTGTGTATATTGTATATATTGTACATATTATTAGTGCAAGGGTGGTTGGTTGGTTGTTTGCTGTCTTTTGGTTTTGACCTTTCTTTTTAGGGTCTTCTGACATCTGGGGCAAGAAAAGACTGAGGATATGACGTCGGTCATGCGCATTTGTACCCTGACGTCCTGATGTCAGTCTAATGCGCCTTGACCGACGTCAGCCTTATACTTTGATATTCGGGCCGACCGAGGACAGCGGACTACCCAAGTGTAAGGACTGCAGCAATGTGGATCTTCGAACATCTACATTTATGGTAGGTACAAAACTGTACTTTTCCGAGCCTCGAGTCTTGGAACTGGTGACGGAGCTACCTCCCCCGGCACTGTTGAGGTCGGCTCCGTCTTCGATTCCTTCGACGCGCTCTTCCAAGCCCCTCTCCAACACCGATGTAGACCGCGTGGTGCAGAAATTAATGGAGAATACGGCCTTATCCAAGCTCATCTCTTTCTCCTCCCAGTTGGTGTCGAGACTCGAAGGCCTTCCCTTATCTCCACCTGTTCCTCCTCCGAAACCTATCCAGTCTTCGGAGCCGGGAGAGGCTGATATGGTGATTGTGGAGCCCTCTGTGCCAGAACAGTCTTTCTCTCGGTCGGCTCCGTTCACCTCGACTCCGTCGGATCCGGTACCGGAGTCTCGGAGCCGAAGATCCATCCTTGGATCCGGGACTGAGAGTCTGACCGATGTTTCGGTTCTGACGCTCCCTCTCGGGGCCTCGGCTCGGATCGACTCTGCTCCGTCCTCGGGGTCTATGCCTTCGGTGCCTGTCTCGGGGATTCTTCCGATTTCCTCGGAACCGGGAGATGCCTCGACTCGGGACCCGGGGGCCTTCAACCTCATGAGGAAGGTGTTTTCTACCCAGACAACCACATCAGCAGAAACAGCTTCTCCTTCCCATAAAGGACCGTTATCCTCCTCTGCACCCACGGCTACATCTAAGCGTCGAGCACCTGTGTCTCAGCCACCCCTGGAGAGTGCCCCCTCTTCCTCGGAGGCTTCTTCGGATGCCCCCCTTCCCGAGGAAGTTCCGAGGAAAAGATTGTGTAAGAGGAGACACTTAGATTCTCCACAAGAATCATTGACATCTGACACTGACTTGGATGAGTCAGAAGGGTCCCCAAAGTCACCCTCAGAGGATGTCTCTTTTTCTGACCTCCTGGAGATCCTAAAGCAGAGAGGTGATTGGCAATCCCTCCCCCCTTCTGAGGATGAGTAAGTCTTGCTGAAGGCATTCGGTGCTCGCCCTTCCTCCTCCTGGGTCACTCCGCCCTTCGATGAGTTGAGTTGATGGAGCTGATTGCTCGAAGGGCGTGGGAGACGCCTGACACGGTGGAGCCAGTCCCTAGAAAGCCTAACAAATATATTACTGCCCCTCAGGATAAGGCTTATCTGACAAAGGGAGTGCCAGTGGACGCTATGGTGGTGGCAGCGGCCACGAAAAAGGAGATGTCTGAATCTTCCTCATCTGTCCATCCGCCTAACAGAGATTCTAGGACTATGGACAGGTATGGGAAGCGCATTTTTAGTTCAGTGGCTTTTTCTATGCGATCCCTGAACTATTTGACCCACTTCACACTGCTACAGAGGGATCTAATCAAAGAGTTGGGAGATACCCTCCAGGGTACTACAGATGCTGCTGTTTCAGAAAAGGTTACAGCACATCTCAATACCCTTACATCTATTGCAAACTCGTCCATGAGGCTGATCTCATACGCAGCCGAAGGATCGAGTAGGGCAGCAGCTTCAGCGATTGCTCTTCAGAGACAATCCTGGATGCGCTTATGTTCATTTGCGGAAGCCTTCAAGTCTTCCTTTACTAACGCCCCATTTGATGGTGCCACTCTCTTTGGCCCCAAAGTAAAGGAGACCCTTACCCGGTGTGAGCAAGAGGGAAAGACTCTGTCTGCTGTCTGAGTCCGTTTTCCACCCCATCCAGACCGCACCCCAAAGGGCAACGTGGTGGAAAATGTGGTTTCAAAACCCCAAGGCTCTTTCCCAGGCACACAGGGTGATGCCCCTCTAGAGGCAGAGGAGGGGCAGAGGTGGAAGACGCCCTGGTGGCAGAGGGGTCCGCAAAACCAAGGTGACAGGGATACAACCCTGGGAAACCTTTCCAGCACTCCTGAGAGGAGGCCCGACTGTCCTGCTCTGGAGGCAGTCTGGGGACGCTTAGCTTTATACCCTCAGGCCTGGCAAAATCTTACATCAGACAATTGGGTAAAAGCATTGTTACCAGAGGCTACAGAATACCCTTCCTATTGCCCCAATTCCAAGAAAAGACTCCCAGATGTGCCGCCCATCTGCGAGACCCTGCAGCTATAGAAATTTCAAAGCTGCTAGAAAAGAGTAATCCAACCAGTCCCAGCGGACCAAAGAGGATTCGAACTTACTCAAGGTTCTTTTAGTTCCAAAAGACAGGGGACTGGAGGCCGATTCTGGACCTAAGCAATCTCAATACCTTCACAAGAAAGAAAAGTTCGGATGGTCACGCTTCAATCGATCCTTCCATTTTACAGAAGGACGACTGGATGTGCTCAATAGATCTGAAGGACGCATACTACCACATCAAAATGGCCAGGGCGTCCAGGGATCACTTGCGCTTCCGGCTGGGAGCCAGTCACTTTCAGTTTCGAGCCCTGCCCTTTGGTCTGACCTCAGCCCCCAGGGTTTTCACCAAATGCATGGCAGTGGTAGCGTCTCACTTGAGACGCCTGGGATTCCAGGTGTTTCCGTATCTGGACGACTGGCTCCTTTCTGCCACCACCCAGCGTCAACTGATTCAAGCCAGGGATTACACACTGCAGCTTTGTGTTCATCTCGGAATTTCCGTAAATTTCGAAAAATCAGCCATCACAGCATATCTCATTCATAGGAGCAGAATTGGATACGCATCGTAATTCTAAGACTTCCTCCAGAA
>NC_056727.1:1208054412-1208166512 GCF_019279795.1 Protopterus annectens
ATCGGATTTGACAAACTTTAACGGATTTGACTGCATTACTGGACTTGTCTCTCTTTTCTATAATGTCTGATAAGGTGAAGTCAGGTTTCAAGCGTTGTCAGTGTGGCCAGAAAATGTCAGTGACTGACAACCATAGTTCCTGCGTCTACTGCCTTGGCCCTCTCCACTTGCAAGAGGACTGTTCCATCTGTCACTCTTTTAGTGGGAGGGTCATGACAGATAGACGCAGGAAACTAATGGACAGAGGTCTGTTGAAACCTTCTTTTCAGGAGGCTCTGGATGCTTCTGACCAGGCATCGAAGTCCTCTAAGGAATCGAAGACGTCTGAGCCCAAGTCATCGGCTCCGAGCTCTTCATCAAAGGTTAGATCACCGGTTCCACAGACTTCGGGGCCGAGTGTTCAACTGGTATCGGTTCCTGAGCCTCGAGTCTTGGAACCGGTGATGGAGCTCCCTCCTTCGACCTTATTGAGGTCGGCTCCGTCTTCGGTTCCTTCGACCCGTTCTTCCTCCAAACTTTCGGATATCGATGTGGATCGCGTGGTGCAGAAGTTATTGGAGCATTCGGCCCTCTCCAAACTTATTTCGGTTTCCACCCAGTTGGTGTCGAAACTTGAAGGCCTCCCTGTATCTCCATCCATTCCTCCTCCGAGACCGATTCAGTCTTTGGAGCCGGAAGAGGCTGATCTACTGATTGTGGAGCCCTCTGGTCCAGAATCGTCCTTTTCTCGGTCTGTTCCTCTCACCTCGACTCCGGTGGAGCCGACTGTCTGTCCTTGGTTCCGGGGCCGAGAGTCGAACCGACGTTTCGGTTCCGACTCTCCCCCTCGGGGCCTCGGCGCGGATCTATTCGGCTCCGTCCTCGGGGTCGATGCCTTCGGTGCCCGTGTCGGGGATTCTTCCCATTTCCTCGGAACCGGGGGACTCTTCGATGCGGGACCCGACCTGATGAGGAAGGTGTTGTCTACCCAGACAACCACATCAGTGGAAGCAACCTCTCCTCCCCATAAAGGGCCGGTATCTTCATCTGCACCCACGGCCACATCCAAGCGTAGGGCACCAGTGTCTCAGCCACCCCTGGAGGGTGCCCCCTCTTCCTCCGAGGCTTCTTCGGATGCTCCCCACGAAGAAGTCCCTAGGAAAAGATTGTGTAAGAGGAGACACTTGGATTCTCCACAGGAATCCTTGACATCTGATACTGACTTAGATGAGTCAGAGGGGTCCCCTAAGTCACCTTCGGAAGATGTCTCTTTTTCGGACATATTGGAGATCCTGAAACAGAGAGGTGACTGGCAGTCCCTTCCCCCTTCTGAGGATGAGTCAGTTCTGCTGAAGGCATTTGGTGCTCGCCCTTCTTCCTCCTGGGTCACTCCGCCCTTCGACGAGCTAATGGAACTAATTGCTCGAAGGGCGTGGGAGGCTCCTGACACAGTGGAACCAGTTCCAAGGAAACCTAATAAATACATCACGGCACCTCAGGACAAGTCCTACCTAACAAAAGGAGTTCCAGTTGACGCTATGGTGGTGGCAGCAGCCACGAAAAAGGAGATGTCAGAGTCTTTTTCGTCTGTCCATCCTCCTAATAAAGATTCTAGGACGATGGATAGATACGGGAAGCGCATTTTTAGTTCAGCGGCCTTTTCCATGCGATCCCTGAACTATTTGACCCATTTTACACGGTTACAGAGGGATCTAGTCAAAGAGTTGGGAGATACCCTCCAGGGTACTACAGATGCAGCTGTCTCAGAGAAAGTGACAGCGCAACTTAATACCCTTACATCGATTGTTAACTCGTCCATGAGGCTGATTTCCTACGCAGCCGAAGGTTCGAGTAGGGCAGCAGCTTCAGCGATTGCTCTTCGCAGACAATCCTGGATGCGCTTATGCTCCTTTGCGGAAGCCTTCAAGTCTTCCTTTACTAACGCCCCATTTGACGGTGCCACTCTCTTTGGCCCCAAAGTAAAGGAGACCCTTACCCGGTGTGAACAGGAGGGAAAGACTCTGTCTGCTGTCGGAGTCCGTTTTTCCACCCCAACCAGACCGTACCCCAAAGGGCAACGTGGTGGAAAAATGTGGTTTCGAAAACCCCAAGGATCTTTCCCAGGTACACAGGGAGACGCCCCCTCTAGAGGCAGAGGAGGGGGTAGAGGTGGAAGACGCCGCCCTGGCGGCAGAGGGGGTCCGCAACATCAAGGTGACAGGGAGACACTCCCTGGTAAACCTTTCCAGCACTCCTGAGAGGAGGCCCGACTGTCCTGCTCTGGAGGCAGTCGGGGGTCGCTTAGCTTTATACCCTCAGGCCTGGCAAAATTTAACTACAGACAAGTGGGTAAAAAGCGTGGTTACCAGAGGTTACAACATCCCCTTTCTATCTCATCCCATTCCAAAGAAAAGACTCCCAGATGTACCGCCCCTTCTGCGAGAGCCAGCAGCCATAGAAATTTCAAAGCTGCTAAGAAAGAGTCATCCAACCAGTCCCAGCGGACCAGCAAGGATTCGGGACTTACTCAAGGTTCTTTTTAGTTCCAAAGAAAACAGGGGACTGGAGGCCTATTCTGGACCTGAGCTACCTCAATACCTTCGTCAGGAAGGAAAAGTTCCGAATGGTCACGCTTCAATCGATCCTTCCATTCTTACAGAAGGACGACTGGATGTGCTCAATAGATCTAGAAGATGCATACTACCACATCAAAATGGCCAGGGCATCCAGAGATCATCTGCGCTTCCGGCTGGGGGCCAGTCACTTTCAATTTCGAGCCCTGCCCTTTGGTCTGACCTCAGCCCCCAGGGTCTTCACCAAATGCATGGCAGTGGTAGCGTCTCACTTGAGACGCCAAGGATTCAGGTGTTTCCGTATCTGGACGACTGGCTCCTTTCTGCCACCACCCAGCGTCAACTATTACAGGCCAGAGACTTTGCTCTTCAACTGTGTGTTCACCTAGGGATTTCCGTAAACTTCGAAAATCCTTACTTCAGCCATCACAAAATATCTTGTTCATAGGAGCAGAATTAAACACCGTCAGTTGATTCTGAGGCTTCCTCAGAAAGGATATTATCACTTCAAACTCATATCGTCTTCTACTCTTGTCAAGGAAATCTCCTGCGAAACTAGTACTGAAGGTGTTAGGCCTCATGTCAGCCTCCCTTATTGCAGTTCCCTTGGGAGGGCTGCACATGAGAGTCCTACAATGGCTACTGTTTGCACAATGGTCGCTTCAACAACTACCTCTAACACACGAGATTCTTATAACAAAGACATGCAAACAGATCTAAACTGGTGGCTTCAAACGCAACCTTTCCAAGGGGAGACCGTTTGTGCTACCACGCCAACAGTTACGGTGACCACGGACGCTTCCCTGATAGGGTGGGGGGGCATCTTTCAGGGACAGACAGTCCAAGGCGAATGGACCAATTTGGAGTACAATCTGCACATCAATGTTCTAGAGTTGAGGGCAGTGTTTCTAGCGTTGCAACACTTTGCTCCCCTTCTTCCTCTGGGAACTATTGCAGTTCAGACGGACAACATGTCTGTAGTCTGGTACATAAACAAGCAAGCGGGAACCAAATCCTATCAGCTATGCAGAGAGGCCATGAGAATCTGGCAGTGGGCGGAGTCCACGGGTCGCTTTCTAATAGCAACGCACATCCCGGGTCATCCAACGTCATAGCCGACAGGCTCAGCAGAGCAATTCTGTTACCGCACGAGTGGTCCCTAAAACAATCAGTAGCGAAAAGGATTTTTCGAAGTGGGGCCAGCCTTCCTGCGATCTGTTTGCCTCCAATGAACGCCAAATGCAGGAGCTACTTTGCCCTATTACCCCTCCAGGGAAGTCCCCAGGACGCACTGATTCACGATTGGCCCCGGGACTCCTGTGCATTTCCTCCATTTCCTCTGATATCAAAGTTTCTCCAGAAAGCCAGGAACCTACACAGGACAATAATCCTCATTGCCCCATTCTGGCCTCGTCAAATTTGGTTTCCCTTCCTGAAGATACACTGCATTCGGGGACCCTGGATTCTGGACCCAGAGCCAGACCTATTGACTCACTCGTCAGGGGTTCCCCATCCCGCGCTCCTGTCCCTCCATCTAGCAGCTTGGCTGCTCCAATTCCAACTTAGCCAGGTCTGATCTTTTGTCACCAGCAGTCCAGAATATATTGGTGGCTTCCCATAAAGCTTCCACTACCAAAACATATGCTAGCAAATGGAAGCGATTTGTATTCTGGGCGAATACACACCATGTGGATCCTTTTATAGCTCCTTTGAATAAGATATTAGAGTTTTTAACGGACTTATTCCATCAGGGTGCTTCTCCTGCTACACTAAGAGTTCAATTGGCTGCAATTTCAAATTTCCATGTGGAAGAATGTGGAGCTCCTGTTATGGCTCACAGACTTTGTAAAGCCTTTTTAAAAGGGGTTTTTCATATTAGACCACCGGTCAGATCTCCTACGTCACCTTGGAGTCTAAACTTGTTGTTATCTAAATTAATGTTGCCCCCCTTTGAACCTGCCTCTTCTTGCCCATTAAAATTTTTGTCCTGGAAGACTCTCTTTTTGGTAGCCATTACTTCTGCTAGGCAGTATCTGAACTTCAGGCTCTCTCCATCAAGCACCCTTATTTGATTTTTCACTCTGACAGAGTTTCTCTGCGAACCAATTCATCCTTCCTCCCTAAAGTGTGTTCTATTAACAATATTAATCAGTCCATTGAATTACCCACTTTCTTCAAAAACCACTCCAACAAAATGGAGTATATGTTACACAAATTAGATGTTCACAGACAGCTAAGATTTTACTTGGATAGAACAAAAGATCACAGAAAAACTGATCAACTCTTTGTGGCCTTTGCTGATAGCAGGAAAGGACTTGCAGTTACCAAAAGAACTCTTTCTAAATGGTTAACGGATTGTATAATCTGTCTACGATTCTTCAAATCAAACCCTTTTGCACAAACCCAAAGGACATTCCACAAGGTCAGTGTCTACATCTTTGGCTCATGCAGCCCGCCTACCACTGGACGCTATCTGTGCGGCTGCTACTTGGTCTAAGCCACATACATTCATTTCTCATTATAAGGTAGACAAGGTTTATAGGGACAGGGCAACCTTTGGTTCCACTGTGCTCAAGAATGTCCTCCCGTGAGTTCCTCAGGAACAAGGAGCTAGGGACGCTACCCATGTGTAAGAACAAACGGCGAGATTGAACACTATCACATATAGAAGTTATGTCCTTACCATAACGTTCCATGTGGAGTGTTCATCTCGCCTTTGTTCTTACAGTCCCACCCTCCCACCCTTAGGAAGAACGTTCTTTGATGCCTGGCCAGGAGCATTCTGCTGCTGTGGCAATGTTGTGTACATAGTTGGCATATATATTATATATATGTCTATTTGGCTTATATATATATATAGTTATGTTTAGATTGTTTCTGTGCATATGTGATGTAAGCATGAATGTGCTCTCTCTGTAGATTGGTTTGCTTGCAAACTAGATCTGAGGTAAAGGCAGAGGGGGTTTGTGGGTATTAGATTGTCTCGAGCTTCTTCTCGATGCAGAGCTTGCAAGAGGCCGGCACGGAGCCGAGGATCGGCTCCGAACCCATGTGTAAGAACAAAGGCGAGATGAACACTCCACATGGAACGTTATGGTAAGGACATAACTTCTATTTTTCAGGTACCCTCGCAAGATCTGTCTGAAGATGGAATCTTTCACAACTCTTCTCAGCTGGCGACCCTATATTCCATATCCAGTTCCTTTGAGAATTATTTCCAGTGTGGCAGAAGGAACATTTAAGAGCAGTTGGTTCAGGTGTAGCCATTAGTAGGCATGCCTGGATGCAACTTTGTGGAGCCTTTTTCAGTGCTTCCTTTGACGGATCCTGTTTTTGGCTTCAAAGTAAGAGAAATGCTATCCAGGTACAAGAAGGATGGGGAGACCTTTTCTGCTGTGGTCATGCTTTTCCACCCCCTCCCCCCCAGGTCCTTTTCAAGAAATCGAGGGGGTGGAAAGATGTGGTTCCGAGGGGGTGGAAAGATGTGGTTCAGAAAATAAGCGTATTTCCAGAACACATGTGGAGGTTCTTCCCCCAGAGGCAAAGTGGGGGGGGGTTCAAATGATGGACATTACCTTTGCGGCAGAGGAGGCCCATAACATCGGGGTTCCAGAGAACCTTTCTTTAGAAACCCTTTCAGCACTCCTGAAAAGAGGCCTGGTTTGTCCCCTTTTGGAGGCAATCGGGGGTCTCTTATCCCTGCACCAGAGAGCCTAGCTAGAGGTAACAAATGACAATTGGGTGCAGAGGATATTTAATTCCATTTTCCCATCTTCCCTTAAATTCCAAAAAAACTCCCTGATCCACCCAGTCAGAGGGAACAAGCAGCAGTTGAGGTGCAAAAGCTTTTAATCAGGAGTCCTCCAAAGGGTCCCCTTGGACCAGAACGGATCTGGAACTTGCTTAAGATTCTTCAGTGCCAAAAAAAGACAGACTGGAGACCAATTTTGGATCTAAGCAAACTGAACACTTTGTTCAGAAAACAAAGTTCTGGATAGTCGCCATTCGATCAGTACTTTCATTTCTGGAAAAAGACCATTTGATGTGCTCAGTAGATCTCCAGGACACATACCATCATATAAAGCTAAACAGGAGACTTCTGCCTTGTCATTACCAGTTCAGAGTACTGCCCTTTGGTCTCACCACAGCCCCTAGGGTATTCACCAAATGTATGGCTGTGGTATCATTGCCCCTCAGACCGCAAAAAGTCGTGCTTTGGACAGCTGGTTCATCATTGCCACAACCAGGCATCAACTCATCATGGCAAGAGAAGAGGTAATTCAGACTTGTGCCTATCTAGGAATAACCATAAATTTCAAAAAGTCTCTGCTTCAACCAACTCAGTTTAGAATTCCATGGGACTACTACTAGACACAAGGTCCACAGTGGCATCTCTGCCTCTCTCCAGGGTTCAAACCTTAACATCACAAGTAAACAAAGTTCTTTGCAGTACAACGGTTCCAGCTTGCCTAGTCCTATGAGTGCTAGGATTGATGGCGATGGCTATTACCTTTCTACCGTTGGTGAGGTTTCACATGAGAATTCTTTAGTGGATGTTGGCATCTGTGGTCCATTTTTCAGTTGCCATTGTCTGCGCCAATAAAATTCACTATCTCATGCAATAAACATTTGATGTGGTGGATCCAGTTGGACCATCTGCAAGGCTGGTTATTTGTTTCTACTCAGCCCAAGACCATAGTGACCAGAGATGCTTCCCAGACAGGGTGGGGGGGGGGGCATTGTCTAGGAAAGATAGTCCAAGGCACAGGGTCCCCTGATGAGGCCAGTTTGCATGCCAGTGTTCTAGAATTGAGAGCAGTGCTTTTATTGTTGTAAGCCTTTCGGGAACCTCTTCCTCCAGGGGCAATTGCAGTACATAGACAATGTCAGTGGCTTGGTACATCAACAAACAAGGAAGAACCAAGTTGTTGAAGCACTAAAGGTGTGGCAGTGGGCAGTCTCTTCCATCTGCTTTCTTTCAGCAACACACATCTGGAGAAGTCCAGAGTGCTAGCAGACAGAATGCATCTGCTCAGTTTACCACCTCATGAGTGGTCCCTCAACCAAAAAGTAGAACAGGATGTTCTTTGCTTTTCACTGTTGTAGTCCTCACATATGGGTTATCTGGCTCTCTAGTCCTCAGTCAGCCCGAATACCAGAGTCCTTGGTATATGGCGACAGCTGCCACCGGTTGTAAAACTAATGTCAGTATGTCTGGTATAAAGGGAGGCAACAAACGCCATTTCCTCAGTCTTTCTTGCCACGGAGCCTGAAGCAGATGCAATTCGCACTAGTGCCGGTCGGCCATTTACCTTTGTTTCGCTTTCCGACTACCAAGTTGAAGATGCCTTCAGATAAGTACCCGTTCTTGCTCTAATGAATGTCAGATAAAGTTAATAACTGTCTTGCCTGTGGAAAACGGATTCCGCACAGTGATTTCCATTCCTATTGTATAACTTGTTTGGGCCTTGAGCACGACGTCCCTAACTAAATCTACTGACAACGCACCAGTGAAATTGGTCGTCAGCACAGCAGTAGTCAGTGAGGCACTTTCGCAGTCCCTGCAGTCTGCAGATTTTCAGCCGCAAGCCTCTGCCAAGACCTGTATGGAATCCTCCATGCCGCAGGCTGCTATTTCATCTTCAGACCCTCCGCCTGTCGCTGCCTTGGATAGGTCCAGAGCCGCTTTCGGGGCACCAGCTTCTGACGCCTCTTTTCGACATGAGATGAGATCAGAACCAGACAGACCACCTTAATTCAGACTTCTGCAGTTGTTCGGCATCTCGAGCCCCTCCAGATTGCTAGTAAATCTTCCAGCTGCAAACCTACTCACAAGCAGGCGTCTGCCTCCCCTCCTGTACCTCTGTCCCAGTTGGTAAGATGGCTGATGAGCTCTTCCCTGATGAGGGGCTCTCACCCCCCCCCCCTTCAAACAGGGCTAGGAAATTATCTCCTGATGTTTTGTCTCTTTCAGATTCTGAGATTTCCAGAATGTCTGCTGGTGAAGGAGGAAATTCTCAACTATATTCTGGCTTTGAGGATTCTGATTCTGAGGACTCTATCCCTTCTGCCTCCCCACCAGAAGATTTTTCCTTTGAGGATACTTTGAATACTCTTAGGGAGCATTTTAAATGGGAATGTCAGGATTTTCCACACTCTAAGAATCGGGGAATTTCTAGGTTTGAGGTTGGTGTTTTCATGGAAAATTCTTTAACTCCTAATTCTGTTCCTCCTGCCCCCAGAAAACTAGATGGGTATTACAGGGTTCCTGACGGTCATCAGTTCCTTTTTAAAAACCCTACTGCTGATCCAGAAATTATTTCTCAAGGCCCCAAGGATGTTAAGGCTACTATTGCTAAAAACCCTGTGACTTTTGATAAGGAATCTAGGGCCTTGGTCAGGTGGGGTAAAAAAACACATCTATACCTCTGCAACCCTTGCCACTAGATCCATGAGTTGTCTTTTTCACATGCTTAAGTATCGGCAGCATACTTTGGAGGTTATTAAGGCTAGACTTGGAGGTATTCCTCCATGACGGAGAACAAAGATTTAAAAGACTTTATGAATTCTGCCACTTTAGTTAATAAGCATTCACTTCATTGTGGTTTTGACACTTCTGCAGAGCAGCAGCCACTGGTTCCATAATAAGGCATGCTTGGCTCAGGAAGCAGCCTCTTTCTGAACCAGTTTAGTCTAAATTGCTGGATGTTCCTTTGCACAAGGACAATCTTTTTGGTAAGAAGGCTGAGGAGGTACTGAAAAAGTTGGAGGGTAAGGCAAAATCTATGCAAGCTGTAAAAGATTTCCTTCAGGTTCAGTCTCCTTGGTTTAGTAGGCATTATCCTTCCAAGAATTTATCTTTCCCCGATCCTGGCAAGCAGGGTCGCTCTAGGCCTAGGCGTTTCAGATCGTCCAGAGGGCAGGCTTCTGCCCTCAAAGGGCTAAACAATGGCATTCTTCTGTTAAATCAGAGAGTTCGAAGCCAGCTTCCCAAAGAAAACATTCTCAATGACTCCAGCCTTGTGCCTACCTCTGCAGACCCTGGGTTTCCTTTGGGGGGGGAGGTTATCCAGGTTCGCAGAGGTATGATCTACCATCACAGACAAGTGGGTGCTCAATATAGTAAACAAAGGTTACAGGTTTTACTTTCACACCTTCTCTGTTTTACAAGGATACCCAGAACTCCCAGGGCAGAGGTAGAAACTCAAAATTTCTTCTGTACTGACTATGGGAGCTATAGAGCCAGTTCCTGCAAATCAGGCAGGCCTAGATTTTTATTCAAGGCTTTTTCTGGTACCCAAGAAAGGGGGCACCTGGCGCCATCTGTCCATTCTAAACACTTTTCTGGTGGTTCCCACATTCAAGATGCTCACCCTTCAACAATTAACTACCAATGCTGGCAACTTTGATCTCAAGGAGGCTTATCTGCACATTCCAATAAGTGAAAGTTGCAGGCAGTTTCCTCCGCTTCAAGGCTGGGAAGCAGCACTTTCAATTCTCTGCATTGCCCTTTGGCTTATCTACTGCTCCCAGAGTTTTTACGAAGTCCCTGGCTCCAGCCATTGCTTTTTGCAGGCAGAGAAACATTCAAATTTATCCTTAACTGGACTGTATCATTCAAGCAAACTCCCCAGAACAGCTAGAAAAGGATTTGGATTTCATGAACAACATTCTCACCTCTTTGGGTTACACTCTCAACGAAAAGAAGTCAAAGTTGGTCCCTTCAAGGGATATTGTTTTTCTGGGAGAGAGTCTGAATACAGCCAACCAGATGGTATTCCTCCCTCAGCAAAAGCAAGAAGATCTTTCCGCTTACTTCATGAACTTGGCAAGCATGACCCAGCTCTCTGCAAGGCAATTCCTGCCATGACTGGAGTTCATGGCTTCATATATTTTGATGATCCTGTATACAAGGCTGCATATGAGAACTTCAGTGGTACCTCCAGAATCTTTGTCAACGCACACGACCTAACTTGATTCTTCCCCTGGTTCCCTGTCTACAAATAGCGTTCCTCTGGTGGGCGACCTATTTTGTCTTCCCGCCCACCGCCTGCCAGCCAGACTCTTGCCACAGACTCCTCAGATGTTGCATGGGGTGCTCATCTGAAGGGCAGGGGCATACAGGGGACTTGGGAGCACCCAGCAGATTCATCTGCACATAAACTTTAAAAGAATTGATGGCAGTGCAGCAGGCCTTGCTGGCTTTCAAGGATGTACTCTACCCTGGGACTCTGATCAGTACAGACAATACCACAGTCATGTGGTACATCAACAAGCAAGGGGCGGACTCACTCTTGTGCCTTGTGCAGGCAAAGCATGAGACTATGGTCCATAGCATCATCCATGGGCTTGCATCTAATAGCCCAGTATTTTCCAGGAAGGCTAAACTCCTTGGCAGGTCATTTGACCAGACATGTTCTGGATCCTCACTAGTGGCAACTGAACAGGTACATTTTCTATCGCATCACTCATTGGGGCACCCCACAAGTGGATCTTTTCGCCACTCACAAATCACCTCCTGCAACAGGGAGTTTCACAGCAAAGCTTGTAGGGCAGATGCGTTGTCCTTACCATGGACACGTCTCAGTTTTATGCATTCCCCCCCTCTGCCTCTTCTTCCCAAAGTGCTGCTAAAGGTAAGGGACGAAAAACCAAAGGCTATTCTGATGGCTCCAGATTGGCCCAGGCAGCATTGGTATCCCCTCCTTCGCATCCTTTCCCAGGCTCAGCCTTGGCATCTTCCCCTGGTACCAGATCTGTTGGTTCAGGGAGGGGGAGAAGTTCCTTCATCCTCAGCTTCAAAGTCTGGCTGGCTAATACTTTAAATCTTTCCCATCAGGTGGTTGAAGTTCTTCATGAGGCCAGGAGGCCTAGCACAAGAAAATCATATGCAGATAATGGAAGAGATTTCGCTTCAGCAATTTCGGCTCATTGTTTTGAGCAACCCTTTTTTTCCCGCCCCTTGATGAAGCAGTTCCTGAGGGGAGCTAGTAATGTTAGACCTCCCAGAAGAGCTCCTACTCCTGCTTGGAATCTTAATTTTGTCCTGGAAAAACTTACTCTGCCTCCCTTTGAACCGGCTACCTCTGCAGATTTGAAGTTTCTGTCCTGGAAGACTACTTTCCTTTTAGCTATTACTTCAGCTAGAAGGGTATCTGAGCTGCAAGCCTTAATGGCAGTAGAACCTTTCATTATTTTTCACTCGGATCGGGTTTCTCTGAGAACCAATCCCTCCTTTATGCCTAAGGTGGTTTCCAGTTTAACCCTTAACCAGTCTATTCACTTGCCTACATTTTTCAACAATCCCCAAAAATAAAGGTGCAAGATTCTTCACTCTTGATGTGCATAGACAGCTGAGATTTTACTTGGGAATAAATCCTATCTGAACAGTTATTGGTTAGTTTTGCTCCTGGGGCTCAGGGTAAAGCTATTTCAAAACAAACCATCTCCAAATGGATTGCTCATTGTATTCACTTTTGTTACCGGCAGCATGGGAAGGTTCCCCCTCACCGTATTAGGACTCATTCTACTAGAGCAGCCTTTACCTCTGCGGCCTTTCTGAGAGGTTTGCCTACTAAGGAAATTCTAGAAGCAGCTACTTGGTCTTCTGTCCATACTTTCACAAAGCATTACAATCTACCTTTGTTTTCTAAGTCCAGGGCTGGTTTTGCCTCTGCAGTTTTGCAGGGCCTCCTTACCAGCTCTTAATCTGTGAATCCTTCCTCCCCCCTTTGTCTTCTTACTGGGCTTTGGGAATCGACCCATATGTGAGGACTGCAATAGTGAAACGTGAAGAACATAGTACAATTGTGTACATTTACCATAAATGTAGATGTTCGTGTATTCACTGTTGCAGTCCTGGTTTCCACCCTCCATTCCCCCTTTTTTCCTAAGGCACAGACTGTACATTTTTATTTTTTGTGTGACGTGTCCCGGGTGCTACCATTCCTGGGTTTGCCTTCTTTTGGGGGCTTCTGACAGTTAAGGCAAGAAACCTTGATAAAATGGTGTCTGCTGCCTCCATTTATACCTGATGTACTGACATAAGTTTTATAACCAGCGGCAGCTGACGTCATATACCAAGGACTCTGATATTCAGTCTGACTGAGGCTTACCGGGAGCCGGATAAACCCATATGTGAGGACTGCAACAGTGAATACACTCTAACATCTACATTTATGGTACGTGTACACAACTGTATTTTTTTTGCGTGTGGCCAATCTTCTTGCAATCTTTTTTGTCTCTCCTCAAGTGCAGCAGCTACTTTGCCCCAATTCCCCCACAGGGGGAGTCTCTGAGGGATACTGTTCATGATTGCCCCCTGGGTTTTATTGTATGCATACCTCTCCCCGTGGGTTACTGTATGCATACCTCTCCCCGCTTTCTGTAATACTAAAGTTCCCACAGAAAGCTGTTCACTTTTGTCACACAAACTTTGTAAGACATTTTTACAGGGAACCACTTCTCTTGAGACCCCCCCAGTTAGATCTCCTACTCCACTGTGGGATTTAACCCTAGTACTGCAAGGTTTATTCCTTCCTCCCTTAGAACCTGCAAGAACTTGCGATCTAAAGTTTCTTTCTTGGAAGATTTTTTTGGTAGCCATTACCTCTGCCAGAATAATTTTGGAAATTCAGGTCTTGTTGGCGAAACCTCCATCAGAAGGATAGAGTTACATTGCGAACAAATGCATTTTTTTTGCCCAAAGTGGGTTTAGAATCCAGCATATTAACCTAGCTCTCAATCTACCAGTTTTCTTCCCAAATTATACAAGTAAAGATTTTCTACATTCAGTAGATGTTCATACAGTTACAGATGTTCTTCGTTCCCCATTGCTGCAGTCCTTACTATTGGGTATAGTCCGCGTCCAGTCGGCCCGAATACCAGAGTATAAGGCTGACGTCGGTCAGGGCGCATTAGACTGACGTCAGTACGTCAGGGTACTAATGCGCATGACCGACGTCATATCCTCAGTCTTTTTTGCCGCATGGTCCGATGCAGAAGCAGTTTTGCGAGTGCAGGTTGGCGTTCTGAAATATTTCCGAAACCGGAGTTTCAGACCGAAACAGAGTTGGCTAAGTACCCGCTAGAACATTTTGGTTTTTCTTGCCTCAGTATTTAACCGGATGTCAGAAAAAGTGAATAACTGTATTTCTTGTGGGAAACAGATACCTCATAGGGATTACCATACCTTGTGTATACCTTGTTTAGGGCCTGAGCACGACGTTGTTGGTTGCCGCTCTTGTGCTAGGTTTAACAAACGCACTATTAAGAGGAGGTTAGACTGTGCCAGGTTAGTGTTTGGGAAGCGTTGTAATTATAAAATGCCGCCGGATGCTCCGACGCCGCTTCCCAAGAAGCGCAAGGACAAAACAGAAGCCTAGGGTTGATGAACCGCAGTCCCGGACGCCGGTTCTTTAGAAGGCTCAGTGGAGCCAGAGGTTTTGCCAGGAGTTTCCATGGAGTCTCAGGCAGAAACTTTACTGTTACAGGATGTGCCTTCTCAGGAGGTAGGCCAGGCTGAGGGGGCTTCTCAGGTAACTGTTCTTCCCTCTCTTCCCAAGGTAGTTAGAGCCTCTCCTTCTGTTGCCAAAACTTCTTTGAGAGGTAGGCCTAGTTCAGCTTCAGTGGGGCTTCTCCTAGCATTTCGGGTTCTGTACCTAAGAAACATATGCTTAAAATGGCAGAAGATTTGATTACTATGATTAGAGGTTCTATGCCCCCGCCTGATAAGAGGCCTAGGGTGGAACCGGAGTTTGATAGTTTTGAACAGTGTTCAGAGGCTTCAGAGTCTTCTGCAGAAGACTTGCAGGAGTATCCTACTTATTCTGATTCTGATGTGGATGATTCCACTCCTACAGCTTCTCCTCCTGAGGATTTCTCATTTTCAGAGACTCTGCATTCCATGAGGGAGCACTTTAAATGGGAAGGCCAGGATTACTCTGATTCCAGGAAAAGGCTTAGGGAATTCTTGTTTTTCGCCAGCATAGGCCCTTAGCTATTCCTCCTGTGTTGAATGTGGTGGAAGATGTTTTGCAGAGGCTTCACTGAACCCTGACTCTTTGCCTCCTGCTCCTGTTAAGCCTGATAGGTATTATAGGGTGCCCGAAGCTCATAAGTATTTGTTTAAGAGTCCAAGGGCGGACCCAGAAACTATTTCTCAGGGGCCTAAAGGTGTTAAGGCCTCTGTGGTTAAAAATCCTGTTCCCACTGATAGAGGCAAGGGCTTTGGATAGGTGGGGAAAGAAAGTGTATACTTCTTCCACTCTAGCCATGAGAGCGTTGAATTGTCAGTTTCACATGCTAAAATATCAGAATTATCTCCTTTCACAATTAAAATCTAAGGTGGATGCTTTGGCGGAAGGTATTGAGTGTAAAGAGTTGCTGGATTTGGTTCATGTGTCTGAACAAGTGGGTAAGCATTCTTTGCAATGTGGTTTTGATGCTGTACAGGCCTCCTCGAGGGTGGCTGCTACTAGTTCTGTTCTTCGCAGGCATGCCTGGTTGAAGGATCAGAATTTAGCTGAGCATGTTAAGACAAGGATTTTGGATGCTCCTTTACAGTCTGATGTGTTTGGATCGCCTGTGGAAGCAGTTTTAAAGAAAATGGAAGACAAAGCTAAGTCTATGCAAACTGTTAAAGATTTTTTGCAGGTGCAGCCACCGAAGTTTAGTAGAAATTGGCCTGCTAAGGGGTGGACATATCCTGCTTATGATTCCCAGTCTAGGGGTAGGTCTAGACGTGGTAGGGGCAGGGCTCAAGGTTCTTTTAGGCCTAGAACAGGGAGTTCACCTGCTCAGACTTCTGGTGAGGGCAGGGGTCAGTCCTTTCGTAAACAGACCCAATGACCTGTCTTTTCAGCTGCCAGTAGCTTCTCGTCTGGCAGCTCCTTTGGGAGGAAGACTGTCTCTTTTCAAAGAAAATTGGGATTTAATTACTCAAGACAAATGGGTGTTGGATATCATTCACCACGGTTACAGATTTTATTTCCATACAATGCGCCCTTTCAAAGGCATGCCAGACGTTCCTCCTCCACAAAGAAAGGAGGCTCACAAGCAAGTTTCTCAGTTACTCCGGATGGGGGCCATTCAGCCAGTCCCTGTATCAGAAAGGGGCCTAGGATTTTATTCTCGCCTGTTCCTAGTACCAAAGAAGGGGAACACGTGGAGACCAATTTTGGATTTATCTATCCTCAACACTTTTCTGGACATTCCCAAGTTCAAGATGTTGACGTTACAACAGCTTTTACCTCTGCTGGGCAAAGATCACTGGATGGTAACTTTAGATCTCAAGGAAGCTTACCTTCATGTGCCTATAAGACTAAGTTGCAGGAAGTATCTGCGTTTCCGAGCTGGAAATTCTCATTATCAGTTCTCTGCATTGCCCTTTGGCTTATCTACTGCGCCCAGAGTATTCACAAAGGTTCTGGCTCCAGTGATAGCTTACTTCAGGCTTCAAGGAATTCAAATCTATCCTTACTTGGACGACTGCCTGATTCTGGCTCAAGAAAAGGAAGACCTCCTACAGCATCTGGAATATGTTATAGCAGTGCTAAGATGCCTAGGGTATTCTGTGAACGAAATAAAGTCCAGTCTAGTACCCTCTCAAGACATGTGCTTTCTGGGTGTGAGACTGAATACAGCAGCCCAGATGGCCTTTTTAACCCCGGACAAACAAAAGAATCTTTCCAGTTACTTCCATCAACTATCTCTTCAGTCCGGGCTGACTGCAAGGACAGTCCTTCAAGCCTTAGGGTTCATGGCATCTTGTATTCTGGTGCTTCCCAATGCCAAACTGCATATGAGGAAGCTGCAATGGTATCTCAAAATGTGTGGACACAGCACTGCCAGGATTTGGACACTGTCATTCAAATAATACCTTGCATGCAAAAGAATTTTGTGGTGGGCTCAGGAATGTCACCTAAACAAGGGACTCTCTGTGACCCGGCCAGAGGCGAGTCAGATTTTAATGACAGATGCCTCTGACATTGCTTGGGGAGCTCATCTAAATGGAAAGTGGATACAAGACAAGTGGCCTGCCAGACTACAGCATCTACATATCAACATGAAGGAGATGTTAGCAGTCCAGTTTGCATTAATGGCTTTCAAGGAGTTACTTCTTCCTGGGCAGGTGTTGATTCTAACAGACAACACAACTGTCATGTGGTACATCAACAAACAAGGGGGAACACATTCTTATCCTCTATGCAGGCAAGCAATGATTTTATGGGAGACTGCGCTCAGCTTGCAACTAACTCTTCAGGCAAGGTTTCTGCCGGGAGCACAGAACTCCTTAGCAGATGTGTTAAGCAGGCAAATCATGGATCCCCACGAGTGGAAACTGGATCTTCATGTATTTCAGAAATTGACAGTGTCATGGGGAACTCCAGACATAGATCTGTTCGCTTCTCCACTAAACCACCAGCTGCCAAAGTTTTGCACAAAGGGGTTTCATCACACAGCTTGGAAAGTGGACGCTCTTTCTTTCAGTTGGAAAAATCTTCATGTGTATGCCTTTCCACCTCTGCCTCTTCTCCCAAAGGTGCTCCTAAAGGTCAGACAAGACAAGCCAAGGATGATTTTAATAGCTCCAGATTGGCCTCTGCAACACTGGTACCCACTTCTAAGGAGTCTGGTAAGGAAGCCTCCATGGCCTTTACCTTTGATTCCACACCTGTTATCTCAGAGGGACGGTCACCTGCTCAATGTCAAGCTTCAATCTCTTCATCTAACAGCCTGGCATATTCTGTTTTGAAACACAGCAGGTCTCAACTTCCTCAACAAGTTTTAAATGTGATTATGGAAGCCAGAAGACCTAGTACAAGGAAAGTGTACGAGAAAAATGGAAGAGATTTTTATTTTGGAGTGCAGCAAAGAATTTGGAGATTTCTGAGCCTAATTTGAGTGTGGCTCTTCAATATCTTACTGAGTTATTGGACAAAGGTTTGTCCTTCTCTTCCATTAAAATTCATGCTGCAGCAATTTCAGCTCACTATGATTGTGACCCACCATTGTTTTCACATCCTTTGTTCAAGCAGTTTCTTAGAGGGGCAAAGAATATAAGACCCCACGTGAGCTCCTACTCCTGCTTGGGATCTCAATTTTGTGTTGGAAAAACTTACTCTACAACCTTTTGAGCCTGCGGCTACTGCTGAGTTAAAATACTTGTCATGGAAGACTGTTTTTTGTTGGCCATTACTTCTGCAAGAAGGGTTTCTGAGTTGCAGGCCCTTATGGCAGTAGAGCCCTTTTGATTTTCCATAAGGATAGAGTATCATTACGTACTAATCCTTCCTTTATGCCTAAGGTGGTTTCTAGTGTGGCTTTAAACCAAACTATTCATTTGCCTACTTTCTATGCAGATCCCCAAAACAAGGGAGAAAAGATTTTGCACACTTTAGATGTACATAGGCAGTTACGTTATTATTTAAGCAGGACTAAGGATTTCAGGCAGTCTCAGCAGTTGTTTGTTTCTTTTGCCTTGACTTCTCAGGGCAAGCCTGTGTCTAAGCAAACTATTTCTAAGTGGATTGGGTTTTGCATTTCATTTTGTTATTCCCATCATGGCAAGGAGATTCCAGCTGGGATTAGGCCTCATTCCACAAGGGCTACTGCCACTTCAACAGCATTTCTCAGGGGGGTGGCAACTAAGGATATTTTGGAGGCAGCTACTTGGAGTTCAGTGCATACTTTCTCTAAGCATTACCACCTTCCTCTCTACTCTAAATCTAGGGCTGGTTTTAACACAGCTATTTTGCAAGGCATGTTGACAGCTCCTGCTTCCTTATGATTTGCCAGCCTCCCTTACCTCTGCTTTGGAATTCTACCCAATGGTTAGGACTGCAGCAATGTGGAATGAAGAACATAGTACAGTTTTGTACCTACCATAAATGTAGATGTTCGAGGATCCACATTGCTGCAGTCCAATTTACCCTCCCTCCTTCCCCTCTGTGTTTAGGGGTTGTGGTGTGGGTTAGGCTATATTCTTGTGCATTTGTATATATTGTATATATGTTTGGTGCAGGGTTTTTGTTGGTGTTTTGGTTTGGGCCTTGTCTTTTTAGGGCCTTCTGACATATGGGGCAAGAAAAGACTGAGGATATGGCGTCGGTCATGCGCATTAGTACCCTGACGTCAGTCTAATGCGCCTTGACCGACGTCAGCCATATACTTTGGTATTCGGGCCGACTGGACAGCGGACTACCCCAATGGTTAGGACTGCAGCAATGTGGATCCTCGAACATCTACATTTATGGTAGGTACAAAACTGTACTTTCCAAATGGTTTGTAAAGACTAGCACCTCTGCTGTGTAAGGGTAAGGGGCAGTGGTTCCAGATAGCATCAGATGGTTGCTGCCAGACCGTTTTACTTGCGGCATTAGAAATGATGGTTGGAGGATGGACTTGGCTAGTATGTTTGAATGTACAGTGCACCTCTGATATTGCAGTGGATGCTAATCTACAGAAGTATAATCTGAATGTTTAACAGAGCATGCCAGGAACTACACACAGCAGTTAATACACCCACAAATATGATAGCCGATAACAGCATTCATCTTTAACTACTAGGGTACTGTGGGCATTAGGACTGCTTGGTTGACAGAACATTTGCAGGCTGTTAATCACTGCTCTTTCCATTCACATAACCACTTATTCCTCTCTCAAGTTCATTGTACCTTATTTAGTAAAAATAAGGTCAAAACCTACTCCAAGCAGCCTGTTTGAGAAGATTATTTCCAGAAGGAACTTTGAGTACAAGTGTGCTTGGCATCTTATGTTGCTTTCTCTCAGTTGTGTTAAGTTCTACCTTTGTTTTCAGATTTTTTTTTTGTAATTGTCACTGAATGGCATGACTACTCTAAAACTTTAGAAAGCTTTCTGATCAGTGTTGGAACTTTATTCCCCATATCAGCACTCTGAATTCCATTTAGGGAGTATGACTGCCCCCCCCCCCCAAAAAAAAAAAAAATATATGTCCTAGCCTAGCAGTAGGCCCTTTCTCTCTTAAACGGTCTTGATTTGAAAAATCTTTAACATTTGGGTTGTATTGAAATGGAATTCTATGGAAGTAACATTTCAGAGGTAGGTGCTAGAGTCCCTTTCTCCTTTTCAAAATTTGGAGGTGTAGTTTAAAAACTTTAATCAGTCTACCTTTGCTGGAATCTGTGTACTACTTGCATATTGATTTATGATCAGTTTGCTCTTGGTGTACATTTTGGTGCTAGAAGATTTAAAGGCTTCACTGCTGTTCAAATTGTCTCATGGTGCCAGAAGTCTTGGGCTTGCCTTCTAGCGCACTTTTTTTCTCTGGTGTATATTTTTATTGTGCTGTCTGTTTCTTTGCTTAATTTGTTGTCTCTATTGCACTTTTTTATGCAGGACATACCTCTCAACTGTACAGATTTTCACAGAATGTCCAGATTTTTGCCTCATATTTTTGATCCATTTTTCATAAAATTGTGGTTTTCTGTCAAATTAATGGCAGATTGTTAGACTGAAGTTAGAAAATAATGACACATGAGTTTCAGACTTCATACTGTTCAGTAAATTCATGCTAAAGCAAAACCTGTTCTATCAGCTTTCTAAGTTTATAAAAGCAATATTTAAAAACTATCCCTATTTTTGGTCCTTTGTCCAGATTTCTTGCTCTGAGGTTGAGAGGTGGTATGTACAAGCAGCATCCTTCCCAGTGCCTAATTTTGACTTCAGTGCCAGACATTAGTTCAGACTGTTTGCCGTACCAGATTTCATCACTGACCAATGTTTCTGTAGTTTGCCTCTCCTTTCTATGCTTCTCCAGTTCACAGAAGGACAGCACAGTCTTTAGAAATGGAAACTCCTCTAACTTCAGAAAGAGCTTATGCATGTGCAAGCACTTGAGGTCAAGATGAATCCTAGGTCTTGATGAAGGGAGGTGCATATTGTTAACTCCTCATCTGATGACCCTGAACTTTCGAAGATGTCAATTGCAGCTGGGTGGTGGTTGGCTTAGCAGATGCATATCCAAAAGGGTTTAGGTAGAGGCTATGTTTTCAGCAGAAATGTCCTGTTTGGACATATTGCAGGATGTTAAGATGATTGCATGGGACTTCAGTGCTATATTGGAGAGCCTTTTTTGGAAGCTGGAAAATTCTGTCTGCCTTCTGAGAGAAGAGTGCTTTTCAAAGTAGATGTCACACTTTTGGAGCCTTTCTTAAGGTTGCTGCCCACTGGGGTTGCTCTACTGTCAACCTTCACCCACTGACCCACCCTGATAAAGAAATCTGTGCTTTGTACACATTCAGTGACTGTTGTGTCCACTCTACCCTATTATTCAGGTGCTTTAATGCTTGATGCACAAGCTTTACTTGGGGACAGACATGACTGCATCTGTCCAATAGTTACATGGACTGGACCTATTGGAATTGCTGCTATTTTCATGCTCTTGCAGAAGATCTGGGGAAATGGGGTGCACTTAATATGAGGTGGTACCAGCAGTAAACACAAGTCAGCCCAGCAGTTAAGACGGATGACCAAAAAGAAACTTGTAAGCAACAGCAGCCCATACACACTACTGATGTTGGAGAAATAATGATTCAAACTTTTTATTAAAAACCAGAAGTAAATTAGTGCTTTCGTCCTTTCAAATTAGGACTCCATCAGAATGGCCCTAATAGTCTGTAGCAGTATTCTTCTAATTATTGGAGAGTGGGCTAACTTTGACATTGTTACTCTTATGCTAAGTACATCATTTGTTTTGATGCAACTGTAGAAGTTTTTGTAAATCACAACAGTGGAGGGGGCTGTTTTACAGTGGATTATTAACATTATGTTCTATCCCAGTGTTCCCCCTTAACTTCAAGGTGAATTTTCTATATTTCTAGGGCTGTACATGGTTTTGCACTGTCTATTCATATTTTAGAGATTAGTCTCACTGATCTCTAGTTACAGTTTCAATGAAAATTTCATATCTGATGTCTTTTTCATCTGTTCCTCAACCATTGGGTCTGATCCGAAACCAAAGGTTGAGGGAGGCAAAAACAGGCAACACAAATGCATTTTTATGATGCATACATAACTTTTGATCTGATGTCAATCTTCATTCATTCTTGACAGATGGGTTTGGTTCTGACCTATCGGAACCAACTCTGCTGTTATATAGCTCGTGCCAGCCAAAAAACTCTTGAGCTAAGGCTCTACCCACAATGCCCCTCTCCATTACTCCAGATCTCGTTTGCCACTCTGAAAATTAGACATGTCTGCCGATATCTCAGCTGAGTGCCTTAATTATGTGCCTTAATTATTGTTCTCTATTAGCGATTTTTGCTAAAGTGTATCTGTATTAGTTTTATTTGATACGCTTTCTCTGTTTTCTTGCGTGTGTGCTTTCCGTATTAATCCATCATTGGTAAGTTTTCCCTCTTTCTTTTTACCTTTTGGTAGCTCTTGGATACCAACGTTGGTATCCTTTCTCTTACTTTCCTTACCCTTTTAGGCAATTTTTTTGTACAAGATTGTTGGTAAGCCTTTTACTTTTAAAAAAAAGTTTCTCTGCCTTCATTTGTCTGTTTTGTGTGTGAACTTGAAATGGCAAATAAATAAAAAAAAAGGGGGGGGGACATCTGGATTATCTGGATTTAAACAAATGTCAAGACTGTGGCAAAAAGATGCCCAATTCTTATGTGCATCATTCCTGCATATGCTGTTTGGGTGTGCCCCATCTAGACACTGCATGTAAGATTTGCCATTGTTTTTGTGCCCCCATACACTGGTGGAGTGATGTAAACTTATTTTGAAAGGTTTGCTAAAATGCTGCTTCGAAGACGCCCTCTCTAAGCTTGTGATGTCTAAATTGTCAAAACCTGACTCTAAAAAGAGAAGCCATTCTGTGCCAGTCATGCCATCGGCACAAGAATTAAAATCGCACAAGTCTACAGTTCGATCAGTGTTTTCGGAACTAGGGACAGAAGTACCTAAAATGACTGAAAATTACCTTTGGCGCTGACTGTTCAGTCTTCATCGGTACTGACTGTTACTGCACTGGTATGGACTACTTCGGCACCAACAATTTCTTCTGCACCAACTTCATTCACCTCTCATTCAGTTCTGGTTTCCCCCTCTGCACAGCAACCTACAGTGCAGTGAGTAGAGACATTGAAAAACTTTTTATTAAAACAAGAATGAGTGCAAAAAAACAATGCTCTTCTCTAGAGCTTTGGTAGTAAATGCTTTCTAGAAGTACAACATCAGGTGAAATTGGTGCAAATAAATATACTCCTAAACTAATTACCATAAATCCAATTAATTAACTTATTACGTAGTCAAAACTGTTATCCTAAAATAAGCCCATTATAGTACATTAAAACAGAAGTACACACACAAAAAAAAACTAAATCAAAAGTTTCCACGTACATTCTGCATTAAGCCCATTAGGGCTTGGGGTACAATATTCTAAAGTATAAATACTTTCTTTATACAAAAACTTGTTCTTATTATTTACATCAGAATTACCAAAATAACAGATGATTTGTTTTAAAATGCTTGGTTTTAGAAGCTCAGGGTTACTGTTGTGGAATGCTTTTAAAATGCCTAGCAATTGGGCTTTGAATCTTTTCTGATTTAATGTCCCTAATGTGCTCCTGCAGTCTGTTTGAAAGCTCTTGTATCTTTTGGATCTTGCCTTTTGTCGTATATTAGTTTGGTGTTCTGCAGTCTTATTTCAGTAGAGACATTTATACCTCCCAGGGCTAAGTATTCCCTGTTTGTCCACCCATTCCTTGGTAAACTGCCCAGCCCTTTTGTTGATAGGCCAGAGTCTCCCTCGGGAATGTCTATCCTTTCTTCCAGAAGTGGACATAGATTGTTGGACCAGCTTTTGGCAGCCAGGGGTCTCCCCGCACCTATGCCAACCTCTCTCTCCATCCTGGAACAGAGGCATATTCTTAAAGAACTTCATTAGACCTTCCTCCTTCCAAGGTTTGGAGGCCACCACTTCGACTTTTTCCCGGTACCAGCTGTCTGTGCCGACGGACGAACTTGCCTTGGCACCGTGGTTATCTCTGTCCTCTGCACCATTGGATCTGTTGCACTCCACCTCAGATTGTGGTTTGGCTGTATGTTCCGAGGGTTTCTGTATGGTTCTGGTCATTTCTGTGGTGCCGTCTTTGGCTCTCGGGACCATGACTGTTTTGAACCGTCCCCCGGCTTTTGTTCTGGATGGCGGCACATCAGAGTGGGATTTCACCCTGGTTCCAAAGTAGTCTTTCTTGGATCTGGGCTCCCATCCCTCTTCAGGTGGGCCCATCTTCCAGATCATGGAGAGAGCTTTAGCCTCAGCAGGCTCTTTCTCTGACAGTGTCACATTTATGTATCCTGTGGTTTGCAGCAGTCATACTCACATCAGGACAGTAGGCACAGGAGCTGCAAGACATCTCTGTTCAGGGTCCCTCCTGTTCAGAGTCTTCCTCAGAAATTCCCGCGGAGGAGCCAACCCATAAGGACTTGCAAGAGGAAGCATCTAGATTCTCCAGAAGAATCTGTCGCAGAAAACACAGATTACGATGAAGGGGAGGGTTACCCTATCACCCCCTGAAGATGTCTCCTTCGGAGACATCCTAGAAATCCTGAAACAGAAGGGTGATTGTAAGTCCTCAAACCCATCCTCTGAGGAATCTGTGTTCTTGCAAGCCTTTCGTGCCCGCCCATCTACTTCCCGGGTGACCCCCACCCGCTGACTATGTAATCAAGCTGATTGTTCAGTGGGCATGGAAGGCTTCTGATTCCAAAGAGCCCATTCCCTGGAGACCAGATAAAATTTTAACAGCCCCAGAAAGCCAACCTCATTGGACAAAGGGTCTAACAGTAGATGCCATGGTGGTGGCGACGGCCCCAAAAAGGAACTCTCCAAGTAGAGATGTACTGTCCATCCTCCTAACAGAGTCTAGGATGATGAACAAGTTCAGGAAGCGGGTCTTTGCATCATCAACCTTCGCTGTTAGGTCCTTGAATTTCTTGGCACACTTTACTAGACTCCAAAGGGATCTGATAACTGAGCTTTTGGACACCCTTGCAGGAGCTGTGCTTGACTGGGCTCGGGATGAGGTTGTCTCGCAGTTCGCTACCATGGAGTCTGAAACTCTTCCATGCGGCTCATTGCTCATGTGGCGGAAGGCACGTCTAGGGCAGCGGGTTCCGGCATTACCATGCGGTGCCATGCCTGGATGCGCGTGTGTGACTTTGTGGAGCCTTTCAAGTCCTCAATAGTCAGTGCCCCTGTTGACGATTCCTCTTTGTTTGGCCCTAAAGTTAGAGAGAGACTAGCCAGATGTGAAAAAGATGGAAAGACAATTTCTGCTGTTTTTCTACTCCACGATCCTATTCTAGAAAATCAGAGGAGTGGGAAAATGTGGTTTAAGAAATCCCAAGGGCCCCTTTTCGTGGTGTACACTGAGTACCCCCCCCCACACCCATCCACAGGGCAGAGGGGGAACTGCAGAGGAACATGCCCTCTCTGTGGCAGAGGGGGTCCACGTAATCAGGACTCTAGAGATTACTTTTCCAGACAGCCCTACCAGCACTCCTGAATGGAGGCCTGATTGCTTACCTTTGGAAGCAGTCTGGGGGAAGATTTTCACTGCACCGAACAGCCTAGCTCACGATAACTTCAGATTCTTGGGTGCAGAGAATTATCACCAGAGGTTACCACGTTCCCTTCAGTCTTTTACCAAAGTTCCAAAAGCAAATCCCCAATGTTCCCACCCAGTCAGAGGGATCTGGCAGCAGTAGAAATTCAAAAGCTGCTCCAAAAGCGAGTCATTCAGGAAGTCCCACCAGACCAGATAGGTTCCAGGTTTTACTCCAGATTCTTTAGTGCCAAAAAAGACAGGGGGACGGAAATGGATTTTAGATCGCAGCCTACTGAACAAATATTTGTACAACAGATGAAATTCCAGATGGTCACGGTTCAGTCTATCCTTCCCTTTCTGTAGAAGGATTGGATGTGCTGTATAGATCTTCAGGATGCATATTACCACAAAGATGGACAAACTCTCCAGACGATATCTCCGCTTCCGACTAGGAGCCAGTCACCACAGCCCCCAGAGTGTTCACCAAATGCATGGCAGTGGTAACAGCTCACTTGAGACTGAGGATTCAGTGTTTCTGTACCTAGACTGCTTCCTCACTGCCCTCTCCAGGCATCTACTACTTTATGCCGCAGACTTCGTGCTGCATTTTGCCAAGGCGCTAGGCATTTCAGTCAGCAAGGAAAAGTCAGCTGTCTACTACACAAGATCTAGTGTTCATAGGAGCAAGACTAAAGACAATTTCTTGTGTAGACTCCCTCCCCCTCCGCAAGCTTATAAAGCTAAGGTCGCAGGTTCAAGCAATCCTTTCCCGAAACAAAGTTCCTGCTCACCTGGTACTTGAAACTCTGGAGAACCATGGCAGCAACTTATAACCTTAGTACCCCTGGCAAGATACCACGGGGGTCTACTTCAGTGGGTCTTGGCGTCCCAGTGGTCAATTTTAACCCCCCCCCCCCACAATGTCTCATCCAATTCTCTAAATGAGTCGTTGCAAAAGGGAGTTATCCTGGTGGATGAAGTCAGAAGAAAATCTATGGGGTTGCACATTTTCTCCGTCTCTGCCCAAAGCCATAGTGAACAGTGACTTCTCAGAAAATGCCCCCCCCTCCCCCAATCTGGGAAGTTGCTCAAGGCACTTGGTCCTCGCTAGCGGCCAATTTGCACATCAATGTCCTAGAATTGAGGGCACTGCTGTTTAGAGTTGCAAGCGTTCCGGTCTGTCCTTCCTTTGGGGCAGTTGCAGTCCAATCAGACAATATATCTGTAGTCTGGTAGATCAAAAAGCCGGGGGAGGGGGCAGATCCTACCCCCTATGTTGGGAGGCCATCAGGATTTGGCAATGAGCCACTGCTTCCTGATAGCAATGCATATGGTAGGAAACTCCCATGTTTGCGGACAAATTGAGCAGATGCATCCTCCTGCTCGCAAGTGATCTCTTTGCCACAACCTAGCAATGAAGATCTTTCATCGTTGGGACCAGTCTTGGTGTGACCTGTTTACTTCTCCGATAAACAACAAATGCAGCAGTTACTTTGCCCTAATTCCCCCCTTATTGGGACAGTTCCCGAGAGATGCAGTTCTCCTCGATTGCCCCCTGGGACTACTTTATGCCTTTTCCCTTACTTCACTGATTTCCCCAGTTTTTGAGGAAAGCCCAAAAGGTTGAGAAGCAAAGTAATTCTCGCTGCATTCTATTGGCCCTGCCAAGTCTGGTTCCCCCTTCTATGCCGTCATCTGGTTCACCACAGTTGGATTCTGGACCCAGCTCCGGACCTACTCTCTCACCCATCAGGCTTGGTGCATCCTAATCTCCAAAATCTCAAGCTGACTGCTTGGTATCTCCAATTCTGGTAATTGCCAGGCAGAACAACTTGCCTCTTCAGTACAAAGGATTCTTTTGGCTTCCTATAAACCACCCACTAGGAAATTTTACCTTCGCAAATGGAAAAGATTTTCGATTTGGGCCTGTACAAACAACATAAACTCCTTTTCAGCATCCATTGATAAGGTCCTGGAATGCATTCTTATTTAAATCTGGAGCCTCTACTTCCACAATTAAGGTTTTTTTAGCAGCTATTTAGAATTTTCAGAACTGATTTGATTCCTTGATGTCTCATCGTTTATGCAGAATTTTTCTTTAAAGCACTTTGCACCTAAAACCCCCATTCAAAGATCCTACAGCATCATGGGATTTGACCTTAGTTTACAATGCCTAGTTTGACAGCCTTTGAGCCAGCAGCTACTTGCAACCTCAAGTTTTTATCTTGGAAAACCCTCCTTCTTGGTGGCTATCAGGTCTGCCAGGAGAATTTCTGATTTGCAAGCTTTGTGTAAAGTATTCTTGTATTACATTTCACAAGGAGTGTATGTCGCTAAGAACCAACCCATCCTTCCTCCCCAAAGTGGTATCAGAATCTAATATTAACCTGTCTAGACTTGCCAGTCTTTCAAAATTTTTCAAACAAAGGTGAATGCTGTTTACATTTGCTGGACGTCCACAGACAAGTACATGTTTATTTGGACAGAACAAAATCTTCTAGAAAATCAGACCAGTTATTTATATCCTTTTCAGGACCCAGATTGGGTAAGCCGGTATTAAGTTACCTTATCAAGATGGCTTAGAGATGTGACAATCGGAATAAACTCAAACTACCTGCTCCGGTTAGAGTGCATTCCACCAAATTTGTTTCCATTTCAGCTGTCTCTCAGTCCAAGGCCTCTGTGGAAGAAATATGTGCAGCTGCAACATGGGCTGTTTCTCATACCTTTATCACTCCTTACACAAATTGGATATGGTCTCCATGGGAAGACCATCCTTTGGTTCTATGGTACTCTGGAATATCCTTAGGGCCACCTAGGATCTAAGCTGGGGACTCTCCCATCTGTGAACAATGAATGAAGATTAACAACATCAGATAAAGAAGTTATGTCCTTACCATAACATTCCATCTGTGTTGTCTATCTTTATTCATTCTTGACATCCCACCCTCCTACCCCCTCCAAGAGACTTCTGCAGGATTGGACCTTGTTCTGGGAGGTTGTAGAGTTATACCTCAGACATTCTGTCTTTTCTATGCTAGGTTGCAAACTCAATCTGAGGTAGTGGAGAAGGGGCATTTGTTAGCTTAGCTAGAGAGTTTTTTGGCTGGTGCGAGCTATATAACGGCCGAGTCAGTTCAGAGAGGTCGGAACTGAATCCATCTGTCAAGAATGAAGATTGACAACACAGAATGTTGTGGTAAGGGCATAACTTTTTTGCTTACCTCAGCTTGATACTAAAGGAAATGCCCCTACTTTAAAGTTGAAAAAAATATGTATTATAGTCTGATACACTGTGCATAACTAGTGCATCAGCATTTTTTGTGGCACTCCTGAATGGCCATTCTAGAGTGCCATAATTTAATGTTTTTTTCCTATGTCATCCACTGAGAGCATTTTGATTCCATGTAATGTGACCGTCTAGGCATCAACAATGATGACATCTGTCTCCATTCAATTGCAGTGATATGTTGAGTCCTTTTTGTTTCTGCTGAAAGTAGTTGGTTAACCTTTAAAGAAATTTACTCTGATCCCCGCTTACTGTAAGCTAATTAAAGCATTTTGTGGTCTGTTTACATTTTATTCAGTACCAAAACATTGAAAGCCAGGGTTTTGTCTTGTTTTGTTAAGATGTTGATTTGTTAGTTGAATATGACTTTTACAGTCTTGGGCTGTAGCATACCAGGCCTATTTGTTATGTACTGTTGCTGCTTTTAAGCTCCTGCAAATTCATATTAATTTCCTAATTAATGCTATATGTCCACCTTAAGTTGTGTGCCCCCCTCCTTTTCCCATTCATCTTTCTCAGCATCAATGTGTTCTGTAGTGAATCCTGTGATCTAATGTAATTTTCATTCATCCCTTAACTGATGGGTTTCAGATCGGACTCTGTTTCTTCCAGATCCTTGCATTCAACTGTGGAGCTCCTCCCTTTGCCCAGATCTTGTTTTCCACCATATCCCTTCAGACACTGATTCACTCTTGTCTCAAGCTTTTGAATGAGTTTCACAATAGTGAGTTCTTAATGTTTAGTTTGGACTATCCCTTGAGCTTCACCTGTCCTCCCTTATGTATTTCTCGGATTCTAATAGTCATGTCATTATATTTTTCCCTCCACTGAACCTTCGGTATTTCTTTTTGAGTACCATTGTTTGTGTTTGCCTTTAGCCCAAAGGTGAAATAAACACAGTCCAGAAGTGAGCAAGACAGAAAAGCCATGTCTGCTGTTGGGATCAGTTTCTCTACTCTGACTCTCTTTGCCCAGCATAAATGAGGAGGAGGTAGAAAGATGTGGTTCCGCAAGTCTCCTGGGTCCTTCGCTAGCCTTGCAAGCATATGGTTCTCCCAGAATCAGAGGGGAGAATCTCTCTAATGGAAGATGCCACCCCTGCAGCTGAGGCCCACAGAACCAGGGGTTTCCAGGACTTTCTCAGCCAAACCTGACCAGCACTTCTGAAAGGTTGTCCAGCTGCTCCTTTCTGGAGGCAGTTGGAGGGGATGTTTGTCTCTGCACCCCGAAGCCTAGGCAGACATCACAAACTATTTCTGGGAGCAGAGAATTGTATCCAGGGATTATTTCATACCATTTTCCCAAACTCCCCTTTCAAAAATTAAAAAAATCCCTGATGTTTCACCCAATCAGAGGAAGGAGACAGAAATAGAAAAGCTGCTCAGATCATCTCCGGATGGTCTCTGCAGACCAGATAAGATTTTGAAGCTGCTCAAAATTGTATTTAGTGCCAAAGATGGGGATTGAGACCCATTCTGGACCTTACCAATTTAAACCAATGTATGAAGTTTTCAAGGTTGTGGATGGTCACGGTTTAGTCCGTTTTGCTTCTGCTGCAAAAGGACAATTGGGTGTGCTCAGTAGACCTTCAAGACGCATACTTATCCTATCAAAATGAACAGATACTCCAGAAGATTTTTGTGCTTCGGTCTGGAAGCCCATCATTACCAGTTCAGAGCACTGCCCATTTGGACTTGTTGCAACCCCCAGGGTGTTCACCAAATGCATGGCGGTGGTAGCAACTTACCTGCGTCTACTGGGATTCACTGTTTCCATACCTAGATGACTGGCTCCTAACTGTCCCAATTAGGCATCTACTTTTGTAAGCAAGAGACTACTTTCTCCAGTTGTCTTCACCTAGACATCCCAGTCAATTACAGCAAGTCACAACTCTCACCTACGCAGAGTCTGTATTTAAGTGCTCGTCCTAGACATGGTCAATCAAATAGTCTCTCTTCCTGCAACAAGAGATGTTATGTGATCCTATCTCGCCTACATTCTGACTGATGGGTTCGGAGCCGATCCCTCGGCTCCGACTCGGCACGCTTATGCCAAAGAGCGAAGTCTCTTATTGGCTGAGCTTATTATATCCCAGGATGCACCACTACCAGTCCCCCAGATCTCGTTTGCCGCTAACTAGCGAAGACGTGGTCTCGAGCTGGCTGAGCTGAGTAGTATTTAAATTACTTTTTTCTGTCAGAAATTTGCTGTTCTTATCATAAAAAGCTGTTTTAACGGCTACTCTGTGCTTTGGTGTGTGATTGGAGTTTTTTTAGTGATAACTTGTAGTGTGATTGGGCGTTGGTTCTGATTTCAGGCCTCCTTCATCTGTAGGGCCTTTCCCGGTCAGTCAACCCCTCTCAAACCCTTGGGGTTTAAGATCCCTTGAGTTAATTGTTGTTAACCGGATTGTTACCTAATCGGCAGTTGTAAACTGATTTTTTTTGTAGTGTCAGTTTAGACATTATAGTGTTGTTTTTGCTGTCAGAGATTTTACTACATTATTGTTATAATGTCTCAGAATCCTAGGCCTTCGGGCTTTAAAAAATGCACCAAATGTAATTTTAAAATGTCAATCACAGATGACCACTCTCTCTGTGTTTATTGTTTGGGTGCAAAACATTTACAAGAGTCATGCAGTGTGTGTCACGCTTTTTCCTCGAGGGTCCTCCAGGAGAGGAAAAATAAACTCATTCTTAAAGGCTTAATAAAACCCTCCTTTGAAGAAGCTTTAGCATCCTCTCCTTCTCCCGCTAAAGAAAGGGCGGCTCCGACCAGTCCGTCGGATCCGACCGCCAAAAGACATGGGCAGGCTTTTCCTTCGGCTCCAAGGACTTCGGAGCCGAGGGCGGAACGGTCTGCCTCGATGCCACCAGTCTCGACTCCTCTGGCTTCGGAGCCGATGGCTGGGGCATCGAGAGGCGGGTCACCTTCGTCGGCTCCACTGGTCTCGGAGCCGACGAAGGTTGCCCGCTCAGACACTTCCTCCTCGGCGCCGAAGTCCTCCTGTGCACCGATGGAAACTAGTGTGGGTATTCCTTCGGCGCCGATAGTCATCGAGTCACCTCGGAGCCGGTTCCCTAGCCCCTTGGGGCCGTTGGAGAGGCCATCTCGAACCCGTTCAGTATCCTCTAGGTCATCGAGGATGTCGGATTCGGATATAGACAGGGTGCTCCAAAGACTGTTCCAGTCCCCAGTCTTTCAAAAATTTGTTACGGCTCCGACCCAGTTGGCTTCGGAGCCGATGGCCCATGCCCATGTCATTGCTATTCCTCCTCCGACCGCTTCGGCTGCGTCGGAGCAGGTGCTGTTGGAGCCGGTGGAGATCTTAGGGTCGGCTCCGACCCTTACTCCAACCCGCCTTCGGGTCCGAGTTTGGTACACGGACTTCTTCGGCTGGACCTGGGGATGTTTGGGACCTATGCTATCGGTTCCGAGCCTCCCTCTCGGTGCTTCGCGGGACTTCCGTCTGCTATCATGGCTCGAGACCGGACACTCCCAGGATTCTGGGGTCCGGCTTTCAGAGCTATGAGGAGTGCCTTGGCCAAGTCTTCTTCGCCATCTCTCCGGCTTTACCGGCACCTTCCTGGGCGTGGAGACTGGGTCTTTGGCAGTTCCACTGTCCGTAGGCAGCGGAGCCCCTGGGCCTGAGGTTACCCCATTGGGGTTCCCTCCTCCTGAGGGTTCTTCAGAGTTGTCTTCAGAGGAACCCCAAGGAAGAGATCGAGCACGAGGAAGCACGTGGACTCCCCCGAGTCTAATACATCTGACACTGATCTTGATGATGCGGAGGGGTCCCGGTCGCCCTCGGATGATGTCTCATTTGCAGACATCTTAGAGATCCTCAAACAACGAGGCGGCTGGATATCCAAACCCCCCTCTGCTGATGAGTCAGTGCTCCTCAAGGCCTTTGGGGCTCAGCCTTCCGCCTCCTGGGTGTCTCCGCCCTTCGAGCTCCTGGATTTAGTTTGTCGGAGGGCGTGGGAACATCCAGATACCGTGGAACCAGTCCCTTCTCGTCCTAACAAATTTTTGTCTGCCCCACCCGAGAAGGAGTTCCTGACTAAAGGCGTGGCTGTAGATGCCATGGTGGTGGCATCTGCTACACAACAGGACGTGGCAGAGGCTTCAACGTCCGTCCATCCTCCTAATAAGGAGTCTAGGAGCATGGACCGACGGAAGCGCACCCTGACTTCAGCGGCCTTTACTTTAAGGTCCCTGAATTATTTGGCACATTTTACAAGGCTTCAGAGGGATCTGGTCAAGGAGCTGTCAGATTCCCTCTCGGGTAACCTACCTGAGCAGCTAGCCCAGTCGGTTAGCTCTCAGTTGGCTATCCTTACGTCAATTTCTAACTCGTCCATGAGGCTCATTTCATATGCGGCCGAAGGGGCGGGTAGAGCGGCAGGCACAGGCATGGCTCTAAGGAGACAAGCCTGGCTCTGTTTGTGTCAGTTTGCGGAGGCCTTCAAGTCTTCCTTCGCCGACGCTCCCTTTGATGGGTCCTCTTTGTTTGGACCTAAGGTTAAAGACACCCTTACCCGCTGTGAGCAAGAGGGAAAAACTTTATCTGCCGTAGGTGCCCGTTATTCCACTCCCTTTCGGCCTTATCCCAAGGCTAAAGGAGGAGGGAAGATGTGGTTCCGTAAATCATGTAAGTTTTTTCCTCAACAGCAGGAAGATTCCCCTTCCAGAGGCAGAGGACGGGGAAATTTTTCTGGGAGACGCCGTCCCAGAGGCGGCAGAGGGCCCCGCAATTCTGGAGACCGCGAGTCCTTTCGTGGCTCTTCAGCCTCCCACACCTCATGAGGGATTGCCCGGCTGTGCTGCTCCGGAGCCAGTCGGGTGCCGTTTTGCCAAGCACCTAAAAGCCTGGGAGTCAATCACTCAGGACAGATGGGTGCTTCGGATCATTGCCGGAGGTTACACCATCCCATTCACATGCTCACCCCCACCGTCCAAAAAAATCCCGGACCCACCACCCAGTCAAAGGGAAATTGCAGCCGCAGAAGCTTTAAAGCTGCTGGCAAAAGGAGTCATCCAACCGGTCCCCACAGACCAGATCGGATCCGGAAATTACTCAAGGTTCTTTTTAGTTCCAAAAGACAGGGGACCTGAGACCAATATTGGATCTCAGCAGACTAAACCAATCCGTCCACGAAATCCAAATTCGAATGGTCACGTTACAATCCATTCTCCCATTGTTGGAGAAGGATGTTTGGATGTGCTCCATAGACCTCAAGGACGCCTATTATCACATACCGATACATCAGGCGTCCAGGAGGTATCTGCGCTTCAGCCTGGGAGACAGTCATTTCCAATTTTGTGCACTGCCCTTTGGTCTCACCACAGCCCCAGGGTGTTCACCAAGTGTTTGGCAGTAGTGACTGCTCACCTGAGGAGTCTTGGATTCCAAGTGTTTCCCTATCTGGACGACTGGCTCCTGACTGCCACCACCAGGCATCTACTAATGGACAACCTCAAAGCCACCATCTCCCTGGGTGCTACCCTGGGAATTACATTCAATTGGTCAAAGTCTGTCTTGCTGCCCTCACAGCGCATAAGGTTCATAGGAGCAGAGATAGACTCAAAATTGATGCGCATTTTTCTTCCTACCGAAAGGATCCAAACTTTACAAGGCCAAGTTCAAGCCCTGATTTCAAGACCCAAAGCCCCAGCCAGGATGGTCCTACAAGTTTTAGGTTCGATGTCTGCCACGGTTCTTCTAGTTCCTCTGGCAAGATTGCACATGAGGATTCTTCAGTGGCTGTTGTCAACTCAATGGTCCTTTCAGGATCTTCCCCTCAATCACCCCATTATGATTACAGAAACATGCAAGCGGGACCTTCGCTGGTGGCTTCAGACATCCAATCTAAATCAGGGAAGCCCTTTTGTTGTTCCCTCTCCAGTGGTCACCCTGACGACAGATGCCTCCCAGACAGGGTGGGGGGGGCATTGTCTGGGCAGGTTAGTTCAGGGCTCCTGGCTTCCAGACGAAACTTTTCTCCACATCAATGTATTGGAGATGAGGGCTGTACTTCTGTCCCTACAGGCCTTACACAAGTTTCTCCCTCAGGGCATAATCGCCATCCACACAGACAACATGTCGGTGGTCTGGTATCTAAACAAACAAGGAGGGACCAGATCTTACCCCTTTGCAGAGAGGCCATGAGGGTGTGGGAATGGGCTGTAGCTACCAGCCGCTTCTTGGTAGCGACCCACATTCCGGGGAAATCAAATATATTGGCAGACAGATTAAGCAGAACAATTCTCTCCTCACGAGTGGTCCCTAAACGAGACAGTAGCAGCTCAGGTTTTCAGGAAATGGGGACGCGTGCTGCGACCTATTTGCAACACCACTAAACACGAAGTGCAAAGGTTTTCTCCTTGACTCCACATCAAGGGAAGCAGCTATGGATGCTCTAGCACAACCTTGGCCAACAGGGCTACTTTATGCCTTTCCTCCGATTCCACTTCTCTCCAAAGTCATTCAAAAGCTTCTCAATTGGGGTCCACAATGATACTAATTGCTCCATACTGGCCTCGTCAGGTATGGTTCCCCTACCTGAAGAAACATGCGGTGGACAATCCTTGGACTTTAGATCTAACTCCGGATCTGCTAATTCATCAGTCGACGACAGCATCAGTCCCTTCACTCCTTGAAGTTGACAGCTTGGCTCCTCCACTTCCGACTTTAGTCAGAAGTCACACATTAGACCCGGAAGTTATTCACATTTTATCTTCAGCCCACAAACCCACCACTAAGAAATTGTATCTCAGTAAGTGGAAGAGGTTTGCTATCTGGGCTCAACTCAGGGCTTAGACCCTATCACTGCTCCAATCCCAGAGGTTTTGAAATTCTTAACATCCCTGTTTAATCAAGGATCTTCTGTCTCTACTATTAAAGTCCAACTAGCGGCTATCTCTAAATTCCACGAATCCATGGATCCTCCATTGATGAGCAGCAGACTATGCAAAACTTTCATTAAAGGTGCGGGCCTGTTAAGACCCCCAGTTTTCATCCTGCCTCCGTGGGATCTTGATTTGGTGCTTCGTGCATTAACATCTTCCCCTTTCGAACCGGCTGCTACATGCGAGTTAAAATATCTGTCTTGGAAAACTGCCTTCTTAGTTGCAATTACTTCTGCAAGAAGAGTTTCAGAGCTTCAAGCCCTGTCTATTAAACCACCGTACTTGATTTTCCACAAGGATAGAGTATCACTTAGACCTAATCCATCCTTTGTCCCAAAGGTCTGTTCTAATCTCTGTCTCCAACAATCTCTAGAGCTACCAGTTTTCTTCCCAAAATTCTCCAATGAAGCAGAATACACTTTCCATAAATTGGATGTTCACAGGCAATTGCGCTTCTATTTAGACAGGACTCAACAATTTCGTAAGTCAGACCAGTTGTTTGTGTCCTTCTCGGACAATAAATTGGGTCAAACCATCACAAAAGCTACTATCTCCAAATGGATTAGAGATTGTATAACTCAGGCTTATTCTTCTTCGAATAAGCAACTTACAACATCTATCAAAGCTCACTCTACCAGAGCTATGGCGACTTCTATAGCTTTTCATTCCAAGCTCGCTATATCGGAGATTTGTGCTGCGGCTACTTGGTCCAATCCGCACACTTTCATTTCCCACTATAAATTGGATGTGGCATCTAAAGGGCGAGCATCATTTGGTTCCACGGTACTCAGGAGTGTTTTCCAGTGAGCCACCCAGGATTCAGGTGCTAGGGACGCTGTCCCATCAGTCAGAATGTAGGCGAGATAGGATCACATAACATCTTTTAGTTATGTACTCACCATAACTTCAGATGTTTGGGATCCATCTCGCCTACATTCCTAATACCCACCCTCCTTCCCCCTGCCTTGGAGATCAGAAGAGATTGAACGGTTTTGAGTTCTACTGTTTTTATCTTGTTTCATCTGACGATGTTATATAATCAGTGTGTGCATGTGTGCATGTATGCGGACAAACTAGATCTGGGGGACTGGTAGTGGTGCATCCTGGGATATAATAAGCTCAGCCAATAAGAGACTTCGCTCTTTGGCATAAGCGTGCCGAGTCGGAGCCGAGGGATCGGCTCCGAACCCATCAGTCAGAATGTAGGCGAGATGGATCCCAAACATCTGAAGTTATGGTGAGTACATAACTAAAAGTTCAGGCACTCTGATCCCAAGTCAGTGATCTCCCATCCTTCTCTTCCAGCATGAATAATCTTGCAAGCCTTTATGATCCATGGCAGTAGCAGTCACTCCTAGATGTCCTTCCATTTCACTGTTGCAGCATTCATAACATTAGGAATCCACGGTCAAGGGCAGCCCGATATCCGGCCAGTATACTAAAGCCTTTAGGTTGCTTTAGGTATGACACGCATGCTCCTTGCGTATTGTAGGGCATAAAGGTGATGTCCGGACAAACCATCCACAGAACTTCTGTACCGCCAGTCTGAATACCTATTCTGTTGCTGGTTCATAAAGTTATTGCGGGTAAGTGCCTTGTTGGGATTCTTTTTACTTTACCTTTTTTAATGTCACTTGTACTTTTTTAATGTTACTTGTAGGGTTTCATGTCATCCAAGAAGTGTAAATGCAAGTGTTGGAGACATTCCCCATAAAGACTGCCACAATCGGCTTCTTTTTTGCTTAGGTGCCTTTCATGATCATACATTGTTCCATTTCTCAGGCTTTTGTACGTAAAACTCTTTGCAAAAGACTCTTTGGCATTCTATCTTGAAAATTACTGTCTTGGTGTCTTGCGAAAAATGTGATGGAAGGTACTTCCCGCTCGGAGGGACAGCAGTCTGTGAAGAAGGCCAAGAAGCCTAGGCTGGAAATTTTTGCTATTCAGCCTCTGCCAGATGTCTCTCCCGAGGTGGGTGAATGCCTGGAGGTTCGCCAGATTTGTTGTTGGTTTCTCCTCCAATTACCGGGTTGGAGGCCAGCAGGGATCTGACTTTCAGCACGTATGAGGAGGCATTGCAGACATTTGTTTCAGATGGCTGATTTATCTCAGATGAGCCTAGAGGTATTCCTCAAATATATTAGAAATGAAATCCCTACTACCATCATTAAATACTGTCCTGTCCTGCTGGATCAGAGCCTTCCAAATTTTATAAGCCGGATGGCGGGACATCCCATTGAAGAAAAAGGAAAAGCTGAAACGCATTTCTCCTGCTCCCAAGGAGCCACAGAGCGAATGTCAAGCCTTCACTTGGGGGTTTAGTGTTTTGATAGCATTGCAACCTCCTCGGGGAGTTTCCGTTCCAGCCCCTTTGGTCCACTACCCCCCTAAAAAGACCCCAAGGAACAGGATTCCTCTCAGGAGGAGCTGGGTTTGGGTAAGGAATCCCTTGCTTACTCTTCAGATTCCCTCTCCTTTGGACTGTAGATCAGAGGAAGAGGAATTTGAGTCTTAATACTCCCTTTTGAAGAGATTTATTTTAGGGATGCAATCTACAGGATGATGGAGTTCTTTAAATGGGATTGTGCTCATATCTCTTGAGGTACATTACTATGAGTTGCTGCAGATGAATTCTCCTAAACCTTCTGCTGATGTTCATCGTGTTTCACTGTTGCAGTCATGACTGTAGGGTTCTCCCCTGCCGGCAGGCAGTCCTCGGTCGGCCAGAATCCCAAAGTCTGGGTCCGGCGTCGGCTGCTCAGCCATGCTCCCTGACGTCAGAGCGCCAGGAGTACAAAGCTGACAGCCGACGCCATGTTCTCCAGTCTTTCTTGCTGTGCAGTGATAGCAGTTCGCAAGTGCCGGTCGGCTGACTCCTGACTATTTTTTCTAAACTAACTTCAGTCCGAAGACTTTCTTCTCCTACTCAAAGCCAAGTACCCCGTTGGGGAAACTTTTTTTCTTGCTCCAGTCCGATGTCAGAAAAAGTTAATTGTATTTCATGTGGGAAGCAAATACCTCATAAGGAATTTCATTCTTACTGTATTCCTTGCTTAGGCCCTGACCACGACGTAGCTAGTTGTCGGTTTTGTGCTAGATTCAATCAACATACAATTAAACGAAGGTATGATTTTGCATTTCATTACTTCGGTAGGCATTTTAATTACAAAGTGTCGTTGGATCAGTTCCGGCTACCGGAGTTCACAAACTACGCAAGGATAAAGACAGGCCTCCGAGGTCCAAATCAGACGTACAAGCAGAGCTAGCTTCAGGTTCAGCCATCGTCAGTGAGGCGCTGTTGCAGCCCCTGTCGTCGGCCATTTCGGAACCGATGGCCGAAACGGACTCCCACGAGGAGCCAACTAAGCCTTTGAATAATTCTGTTGCAGGACCTTCGGACAATGCTCCTTCGGATGGGTCCGGAGCCGCTGTGCAGGTACCGGCTTCCGAAGGGGTTTTCAGGCCTACTCAGCTTCTAGCAAAGGCAAAGACTCCTTCCAAATCAAAGACTGCAGCCCAGGCCTCTTCTGATCCGGCACCAAAGTCTCAGAAACAGTTACTCAAGATGGCTGAAGACTTACTTACTATGATTAGGGGTTCACATCCCCCTCCAGATAAAAGGCCAAGGCAGGAAGTGTATTGTGACTCCTCTGATCAGGCTTCTGTTTCTTCAGTTTCTTCTTCTGACCAGGAATATTCTTTTCCTCCTTATGAGGATTCTGATGCTGAGGAATCCATTCCTTCAGCTTCTCCCCCCTGCGGATTTCTCTTTTGGGGAAACTTTGCATGAAATGAGGGAACATTTTCACTGGGGAGGACAGGAGTACTCGGAATCTAAGAAAAGATTTGGGGATTTTCTTCTTCCCCAACATAGACCCCTGGCTATTCCTCCTATTTTGGATATTGTGGATGATGCTTTTTCGGAGGCTAACTTAACTCCTGACTCTTCCTCCAGCTCCTGTTAAGCCAGACAGATATTACAGGGTTCCTGATTCCCACCAGTTTTTATACAAGAATCCTACTGCTGATCCTGAAACCATTCCCACTGAGAAGGATTCCAGATCTTTAGAAAGATGGGGCAAAAAAAGTGTACACTTCTGCTACTTTATCTATTAGGGCTTTAAACTGTCAGTTTCATATGCTGAAATACCAGCAATTTCTTCTGTCTGTTTTAAAACAAAAGTTAACTTCCATTTCCGCCTGTGCAGATAAGGAATTGCATGACTTGATGCATGCCACTGAACAAGTTGGGAAGCATGGTTTACACTATGGATTTGATGCCTTGGAGGCTTCTTGTAGGGCTGCTGCCTCTGGCACAGTCATTAGAAGGCATGCGTGGTTAAAGGAACAAAACTTGCCAGATCAAGTAAAAGCTAAATTATTGGATGCTCCTGTTCAGCATAATGTTTTGTTTGGATCTAAAGCTGAAGAGGTGATAAAGAAGATGGAGGACAAGGCAAAATCCATGCAAACGGTTAAAGATTTCTTACAAGTACAGCCACTCAGATTTAGTAGGAATTGGCCTACAAAAAATTGGTCCTTTCCCAATTCTGACAGGCCTCAGAGGGGTAGATACAGATGCTCCCGAGGAAGGCCTCAAACGCAAGCCTCTTATAGACCAAGACAGTGGACTGCTTCCACCCCTAGGGGAGGAAGAGGACAGGTCGCAAGCTCATAGAAAACAGACTCAATGACTCCCTGTGTTGGGCTGCAGGAATTTCTTGCCTGGAAGCCCCTCTCGGAGGAAAACTTTCTCTTTTTTACCTAAATTGGGCTCCTATAACCCAAGACAAGTGGGTTCTGGATGTGGTTTCAAGAGGTTACAAATTCCATTTTCATACCCTGCCAAGACCAAGCGGATGGCCGGATCTTCCAAAACATCAATGGGTTAGAGGCCTTAAACCAGGTGGAAGCTCTCTTGGCTATGAAAGCCATATAACTGGTTCCACTTTCAGAGATGGGACAAGGTTTTTACTCAAGGCTCTTTCTAGTCCCCAGAAAGCAAAATTCATGGTGACCCATTCTGGATCTGTCAGTCCTGAACACTTTTCTCGAGATACCAAAATTCAAGATGCTTACTCTACAGCAGCTACTTCCAATGCTGACCAAAAATGCATGGATGGTAACTTTGGATTTAAAGGAGGCATATTTACACATTCCCATCAGGCAGGAATGCAGAAAATACCTCAGGTTCAAGGCCAGATCGAGGCACTATCAATTCTCTGCGCTGCCCTTTGGATTGTCTACTGCGCCCAGGGTCTGCGCCAAATGCCTGGCTCCAGTAGTAGCTTATTGCAGACTCAAGGGAATTCAAATTTACCCTTATCTGGACAACTGTCTTATTCAGGCAGACAGCAAGGATGTTTTACTCCAGCATCTAGAATTTGTTCAGAATCTTCTCAAGTTCCTGGGATTCACTGTAAACAAAGTCAAATTTGACACCCTCACAACAGATAACTTTTCTGGGTGCTCTTCTCAACACAACAACCCAGATGGCATTTCTGACATACGAAAAAAAATTGCAGCTGGCTTCAACTTTCAAAACCTTGGCAACATTAACTCTGCTATCTGCAAGGAAATTCCTGCAGGCTTTGGGTTACATGGCCTCCTGCATCCTTCTCGTACCATATGCAAGACTACATATGAGGAAAATACAGTGATACCTAAAAAGTGTATGGTCTCAGCATTGCCACAGTTTAGACATACAGATTACCGTCCTGCCTTGTCTTCAAAAGGAATTCCTTTGGTGGTCCAAGGCATGTACTCTAAACAAAGGAAAACCCTTCAGTCTGCCTCCAGCCACTCTGATACTAACCACGGACGCCTCAGATTATGCATGGGGAGCCCATTTTCAGGGCAACTGTCTGCAGGGCCTTTGGACAAAGGATCAGAAGCTCCTGCATATCAATTTAAAGGAAATGTTAGCTGTTCAGAAGGCTCTATTGGCCTTCAGGAATCTTCTACATCCAGGACAACTACTGATACGAACAGACAACACCACAGTTATGTGGTACATAAACAAGCAAGGGGGATCTCATTCCTATCCCCTTTGCAGACTAGCTATGAATCTATGGAACACAGCTCTAGCGTTCAAACTGGACCTTCAAGCTCAGTTTCTACCAGGGAAGCAAAACTTCCTGGCAGACAGTCTGAGCAGAAACCTGTCGGACCCACACGAATGGATGCTGGACACCGAAATATTCAAGATTACAGCAGTCTGGGGATGTCCTCACATAGACCTCTTTGCATCCCACCTCAATCATCAACTACAGATTTTTTGCACCAGGACATTCCACTAACTAGCTTGGAAAGTGGATGCACTATCATTCAGTTGGAGAAACCTCTCTGGGTATGCCTTCCCGCCTCTACCTCTTCTTCCACTGGTGTTATTAAAGCTCAAACAGGACAAGCCCAAGATGATAATCTTGCTAGCCCCAAATTGGCCTCGACAGTTTTGGTACCAAACACTGAAAAACCTTTGTCTGGAGCCCCCTTGGGTTTTACCACAGACTCCGAACCTTCTGTCCCAACACCAGGGTCAGGTTCTGCACTCCCATGTCAAAACTCTCAGCCTGGCGGCATGGTTAATCCAGGGTCTATGATTCATTCTCTTACCCAAGCAGGTTATGGATGTCACTTTAGAAGCCAGACGTCCTAGCACTAGAAAATCTTATGCAGGAAAATGGAAAAGATTTTGCTCCTGGATGCAGGCTCTGGATTCAGATCCTCTTATTCCTAACATTCCTCCTGATTTTACTTTACCTGACTGACCTGTTACATAAGGGTCTCTCTTTCTCTTCCATAAAAATACATGCCTCTGCTATTTCTGCTCATTATAATACAGACCCTCCAATCTTTTCCCACCAGCTCATGAGACAGTTTCTCAGAGGAGCTAAGAACTTAAGGCCCCCTAGATCTCCACCCATTCCTGCTTGGGATCTCAACTATGTTTTGGAAAAGCTCACCTTACCTCCTTTTGAGCCTGCTGCCACATCTGACATCAAGTTTTTATCTTAGACAGCCATCCTGTTAGCTCTGACCTCTGCCAGGAGAGTTTCAGAGTTGCACGCTCTTATGGCTGTGGAACCTTATATTATTTTTCATCAAGACAGGGTGTCTTTAAGGACTAATCCTACTTTCATGCCTAAGGTGGTTTCCAAAGTGGCTTTAAATCAAACTATTCACTTGCCAACTTTTTTCCCCACTCCTCAAAATAAAGGGGAAAGGATCTTGCATTCCTTGGATGTACACAGACCACTATGTTTTTACCTGGACAGAACCAAGGACATCAGGAAATCGGAGCAATTGTTTGTTTCTTATGCTTCAAGTTCCCACGGTAAAGCCATTTCAGAACAGACCATTTCTAAATGGATTGCTCATGGAATCAGATTTTGCTATTCACACCAAGTAAAGCAAATCCCAGGGAGTATAAGGACTCACTCTACCAGAGCTGCTGCCACTTTAGCTGCCTTCCTCAGGGGAGTTCCTACCAAAGACATTTTGGAAGCTGCAACTTGGAGTTCAGTTCATACTTTTTCCCAGCACTACAATCTACCTCTCTACTCTTAAGTCTAGGGCAGGCTTTGCTTCTGCAGTCTTGCAGGGCCTTTTAGCCACCCCCTCTACTTTATGACCACCTCCCTTTTATTCTGCTTTGGGATTCAACCGTACAGTCATGACTGCAACAGTGAAACACGATTAACATAGTACAGTTGTGTACACTTACCATAAATGTGGATGTTCGAGTGTCTTCACTGTTGCAGTCTGGGTTGCCCTCCCTCCTGCCCCCTCTTATTTTTTCCTTTGTGTGGTTCCCTTCTTCACCCTTCTGAGGTGTATTTGCAAAGGGTATGGGATCTTGCTCATTTTGGAACACCTGACATCTGGGGCAAGAAAAACCGGAGAACATGGCGTCGGCTGTCCGCTTTGTACTCCTGGTGTTCTGACGTCAGGGAGCATGGCTGAGCAGCCGACGCCGGACCCAGACTTTGGGATTCTGGCCGACCGAGGACTGCCTGCCGGCAGGGGAGAACCCTACAGTCATAACTGCAACAGTGAAGACACTCTAACATCTACATTTATGGTAAGTGTACACAACTGTACTTTCCTCTTGTTGGATGCATTTTCCAATGCTTCTGATGCTTCAGGCTCTCTGCCCCCTGCTCCAAAGAAACCTAATAGATTCTATAAAGGTGCCTGAGGAATGTAAATTTTTGTACAAGTGTCGTCCTGCTGACACCTTGGTGGTGTCTGTAGCTTCTGACAAGCCCTCTCAGTTGCTTCCTCCCAAGTTACTGCCCAAGATAGCAGGACTATGGAAAGGCTAGGCAAGAAGCTTTACACCTCTGCTATTTTGGCTTTTAGGGCCGTCTTATTATAAGACCCATATGTCCAGATACTTGTTGGCTCAACTATCCCAGGCTTGTCAGGTTATTTCTGATCTTCCAGACACAGAGGGTAAAACTTCTGCTCTTTCCCTGTTAGGGACTTCCTCCCAGGTGGGTCGTCATTCCAAGTGTAGTTATGATGCAGCAGATTCTTCCTCTAAGGCTGATGCTTTTGGGTCGGTGATGAGGTATTCTTGGCTTTGGCTTCGACCTTTGCTTGCTATTAAGGCTCAGTTGATCAATGCCTCTCTTGATAGTAAGCACTTGTCTGGTGAAGCTGCTGCTGCTGCTATGTTTTAAGTCCCGTCAGGTCAAGGGCAAAATTTTACAGGAACTTAAACCTGTGTTTTTATGAAAATTATGCATGGGAGGAACTACCCTAATTAAGCCAGTCTTTGTAGGCAGTATTGATCTCTTAAGGGTAAAAATGGTGGCAAGCTGGCTCTCATGCTAAGGCTACTCTTGACTTCAGTGCCTCAGAAGACTTTTGTAAATAAACCAGGTGCTGTATGGCTATCCTATTCTTCCCAGACACTTTCCTATCTCTCTGCCTCTTTTTCTTCCTGTTTGGTTACAGATTACTTAGGATTTATGAATCCTTTCTATTATTCGCCAAGGGTATTTCATGGTTTGAAAATCCCTTCCCCCTTTTATGGGTGTTCCCCAGCCCCCTCGGGATCAATTCTCCTGTCTAGAGGTGCTTTGAAATCTTTTGACTCTGGGTACTCTTCAAAAAGTGCCTGTGCCCCCCCGGGGGGGGGGGGGTATTCTAGGATGTTTCTAGTGCCCAGAAAAGAGGGTACTTTGGAAACCAATTCTAGACATCTCTAAGCAATTTTCTGAAGGTGCCCACCTTTCGACTGTTGTCCCTTCAGACTGTGTTCCCTTTTTTGCTTCCTCAGGCTGTGTCTCAATCTCAATGATGCTTATCTCCATGTTTTGATCCATTCCCCTTTTCAGGAAATTTTTTACATTTCTCTGCTTTCTGGCATTTTCAGTTCTCTGCTTTGCCCTTTGGCCTTTCTACTACATTAGAGTATTCACCAAATGCCTTGTTACTGTGATTTGCTTTCTACAGGATTCAGAGTATCCAAATATTTCCTTACTTTGAAGATCTCCTGTTTCAGGCATCCTCTCCAGACATCCTGTGCAAAATCTTTATTTTATTTCCCTTCTGCAAAGCTGGGGGGGGGTTCACGAACTTTAATTCTCACGACCTTGTTTTTCTTTGGTACAAGATTTAGATGGTGCCTGTGTTGGCATCCCTGCCTCCTTCCAAGGCCTTGACACTCTTCCTTCTTTCAAAGTCTTCTTCCACTGGCCTCCCTCTCCCTCTCCCCACAGGTGTACTATGAATTCTGCAATGGACACACTCTGTGCAGTAGTCTATTTTTCAGTAGCCTTTGTTCACCCCAGTCAAGATTACGCTGTCTTGCAAAAAATCTTCATTGATGGCTTCACTCGGATGACGTTTCTCAAGGCTGTCCATTTGTTTCCCCCCTGCTCACGTCCACAGTGACTATGGACGCCTCCCACGTGTGGTGGGGAGGCACTACTTGGGAAGGACAGTCCTAGGTACATGGTCCCAGAAGAGGTCAATTTTACATGTCCTGGAAATTAAACCAGTCCTAGTACTGCAGGCCTTTCAATAAAATTTCTTATCTGGGACAGTTGCTGTTCATACAGGCAATATGTTTGTAGTTTGGTACATCAAACTGGGAGGAACCAGATCGTATCTGCTATGTTGAGAAACAGTGAGTGTGGCAGTGAGTGATCTCTTCCAGCCACTTTCTCATTGCAATGCATATACTGGGGAAGGCCAGCGTTATTGCAGACAAACTAAACAGGTCCATTCTTATGTTTCACGAGTGGTCTGTCAGTCTTAAAGTGGTGGGGAGAACTTTTCATCGATTGGGCCAGCCATACCCGACCTTCTCGCTTCTCCCCTCCACTAATGCAGCAGGTTCTTCACCCTGATCCCTCCACCAGAGGAGTCACCGAAAGATGCTATAGTCCACCATTGGCCCTCTGGTCTCCTCTGTAACCCCCATTACCTCTAACCCCAAATTTCCAAAGAAAGCATACCAGTTGAAGAGCACTGTTATCCTCTTTGCTTCTCTTTGCATCTTTTTGGCCTCCTCTTCAAATTTGGTTTCTCTTCCTCTGGCTGCCTCTTCTGCATCTGCCCTCAATACTGGACCCCAGTCCAGACGTCCTCTGTGTGCCATTGGGGCTAACTCACTTGGATGTAACAAGCCTCAAGCCGACCACATGATGTTCGTGTTTCACTGTTGCAGTCATTACACTTGGGTTATCCTGCTTGCAGGCGACCTGAGTTCCAAAGTCTTGGTCCGGCGTCGGTTGCTGTCGCCTCTTCCCTGACGTCAGTGCACCAGGGGTATAAAAGTTGCAACCAAGGCCATTTTCTTCAGTCTTTCTTGCCACGCGGTGCCCGAAGAAAAGCAGTTGGCAAGTGCCGGTCAGCAGACTCCTGAGATTTTCAAAATTGAGTTTCAGAACCGAAGTCTTCGATAAAGCTAAGTACCCCGTTGGGGAAACTTTTTTTTTTTTTCTTGCTCCAGACCGATGTCAGTAAAAGTTAATAATTGTTTTTCTTGTGGGAAGCAAATGCCTCATAAGGACTTTCACTCTTACTGTATTCCTTGCCTAGGCCCTGACCACGACGTTACTAGTTGTCGGTTTTGTGTTGCATTCAATAAATGCACTATTAAACGTCGGTTTGATTTTGCTTTACATTATTTTGGCCGAAGGTTTAATGACATAATGCCGTCGGAACAACGGACGACCGGTATTTCTATAAAAAAACGCAGACACAAAGAAAAGGACAGGCATCAGAGTTCCAAAACAGACGAAGCCTCTACTAGGCCAGTCGCCGGTTCTCAGTGAGGCGCTTTCGCAGCCCCTGGCACCCGCTACCTCAGAGCCACAGGCCATAACAGACAGCCACGTGGAGACACAGAGGCCTGTGAAAATTCAAGGTATTGGGCCTACGGAAACTATACCCTCAGATGGGTCCGGAGCCGCTGAGCAGGCATCGGCTTCTGAGGGTGTTTTCAGACCTTCACAGCTTACAATTAAGGCCACTACAGCAGCAAAGGCAAAGTCAAAAACACCATTAAAGACAAGGAAACAAATACAGCATTCTCCAGAACAGTCATCCATGCCAAAGAAACAGATGCTTAAAATGGCCGAAGACCTAAATTACTTTAATCAGGGGTTCCCATCCCCCTCCTGACAAAAGGCCTAAGCAAGACACTGATTATGATTCCTCTGACCAGGTTTCGATTTCCTCTGATTCCTCTTCTGATCAGGGATATTCTCTCCCTCCCTATGAGGACTTTGATGCAGAAGAGTCCATACCTTCTGCCTCTCCACCTGAGGATTATTCTTTTGGGGAAACCCTGCACACCATGAGGGAGCATTTCCATTGGGAGAGCCAGGATTATTCAGAATCCAAGAAAAGGCTCAGGCTTCCTTTTATTGCCTCACCACAGGCCCCTGGCTATCCCCCTGTGCTTGATATTGTTTGTTTTTTCTGAATCCAGTCTGTCTCCTGATTCTTGCACCAGTCAAGCCAGACAGGTACTACAGAGTCCCTGACTCTCATAAATTTCTTTACAAAAACCCCACTGCAGACCCAGAAACAATTTCTCAGGGTCCTAAAGAGGTTAAGGCTTCCACTGCGAAAAATCCTGTCCCCTCAGATAGGGATTCCAGAGCTCTGGACAGATGGGGCAAAAAAAGTTTACACTTCTGCTACTTTAGCTGTAATAGCTTTAAACTGTCGATTTCACGTGCTTAAATACCAACCGTACCTCATGTCGTTGTTAAAACAGAAAATGTTTCAAATACAGAAGGTCTTGACAGTAAGGAAATGCAGGATTTATTGCATAAAGTTGAACAAGTGGGAAAGCATACTCTGCAATGTGGTTTTGATTCATTAGAGGCTTCTTGTAGAGCCGCAGTTGCATGCTCTGTTATTCGAAGGCATGCTTGGCTGAAAGAACAAAGTTTACCTGACCATGTTAAAGTAAAATTATTGGATGCTCCATTACAGCATGATACTTTTGTTTGGTGTTTAAGGCAGAAGCGATGTTAAAGAAAATGGAGGATAAAGCAAAGTCAATACAGACAGTGAAAGATTTCTTACAGGTTCAACCACCTAGATTTAGCAGAAACTGCCCTTCAAAAAATTGATCCTTTCCAGTGTCAAACAGGCCACAAAGAGGCAGATACAGCCGCCCAAGAGGCAGATCTCAGCCCAAAGGCTCCTACAGACCTAAACAATGGGGTGCTTCAGCCCCCAAAGGAGGGGAAGACAAATCAGCCTTATAGGAAACGGTCCCAATGACTTCCCTCTGCAAATGCCAAGCACTTACCTTTTGACAGCACCCCTAGGGGGAAGCTAGCACTTTTCTCAAATTGGCACATGATCACCCAGGACCAATGGGTGCTGAATATTTCTCAGGATTACAGGTTCCACTTCCACACGCTTCCAAAACCAAAAGGTATGCCAGACCTGCCACAAAACCAATGGGCAGAGGCACGAAAACGATTGCTGCTCTTATGGACATGGGAGCTATTCACAAAGTTACACAGCAAGAACAGGGACAAGGATTTTACTCCACTTTCCTTAGTTCCCAGAAAGGACAAAGCCTGGAGACCAATACTGGACCTGTCAATCCTAAATACTTTCCTCGATGTTCCAAAATTCAAAATATTAACACTACAGCAACTTCTGCCCATGCTGGGCAAGAAGGCTTGGCTAGTTACTTTGGACCTCAAGGAGGCATGCCTGCATGTACCAATCAGACAATCTTGCAGAAGATGCCTCAGATTCATAGCTGGCTCAGTGCATTACCAATTCTCTGCACTGCCCTTTGGCTTAACTACAGCGTCCAGGGTCTTCACAAAATGCCTGGCACCAGTAATTGCATTTTGCAGACAAAAAGGAATTCAAATATATCCCTACTTAGACGACTGCCTTATTCAAGCAGAGAGCAAGGACATTCTTCTAAAGCATCTGGTGTTTGTAAAAAGATTGCTAATTTGCCTAGGGTACACAGTAAACGAAAAGAAATCAAAACTAGTGCCCTTTCAAGCGATAATATTCCTGGGTGCAAGCTTAAATACAACTGCCCAGATGGCTTATCTCACGCCAGACAAAGGCAACTGACTCGTTACATTCAAATGATGGCAACAAAAACCCAGCTCCCTGCAAGAAAAATTCTGCAGGCCCTGGGCTTCATGGCATCCTGCATTCTACTAATTACATATGCAAAACTGCATATGAGGAAACTACAATGGTATCTAAAAAGAGTTTGGACTCAGCATTGTCACAGCCTGGAGACTATCATAACTTTAAATGTTATGATAGTCTCACCTTCATTCTTACTGGATGGGTTCGGAGCCGAACCTCTGCTCCGACTCGGCCTAATACTAAAGCTAGAGAGCTATTTTTACCGGCTCGAGGCTATGCTATGTCCCATAATGCTAGGCATCGTATACCCAGATCTCATTTGCCGCTTCAGCTACGAGGTTGCGTTTTCACCGGCTCCAGGTCGTATTTAAGATTTTTTATATTTATAGTTAGTTTTTGACAGATTTTCCTTGGATCTTTTCTAGTAGTGTTGGTAGTCTCTCTACTAGTCACCCCCCCCCCCCCTTTATTAATAGTTTTCCTTACTCTTTTCCACCCTTAAGGTGGTTAGGCCTTTACCCCCCTTTATAGTAGTTTTGTACAGGTTCCATTCAGTAGTGTGTGTGTGTGTGTGTGTGTGTGTGTGTGTGTGTGTGTGTGTGTGTGTGTGTGTGTGTGTGTGTGTGGAATTTTGTTTTATTTTAGTAACTTTGAGAGTGTCTTTCAAGTGTTGTGTGTGTTTGTTCATAGGTTCATACTAGGCTATCTGCCCTGGGGCATTTATAAGCCTAGCCCGATTGTGTTTGGCATACGCCACCCCTTGATTTGAGTATACTATGCCCTTTTTAAAGTTTAGTTTACTGTGCCTCTGTCTAATAGTGACACTGAAGTAATCCCCGGGACAAACCTACGATCCCCCATCCACTCATCAAGATTCTTCGTGAAGAGAGTCAGTGAGGTGCTCTGCCTAACATGAATTGGAATTCTATTCCAGAGCGAAGGGAGCCTCTGGGTTATGAATCTGTCCTTTCAGCATGTTCTATTTATTTCTGTGCTGAGGTTCAAGTCCCTCGAGCGCGTGGCTCTAAGGGATTTAGATTTACTGAGGTGGAGCATGTCCATTAATTCTGGGTTGGACACAGCTTTATATGTCAGGCATAGATTGCCTCGAAGTAGGCGGTATGCAACGGAGTAGAGCTGGAGTTTTTTTAACCGAGCAGCATATGGCATCTGTTTGAGTCCCTTGATCCTCCTGGTGAGGTACTTTTGGGGTCTTTCTAATTGCTGCAGGTGTCTGGTAAGGTACATCCCAAAGGGGCATTGTATTCTATGATGGGCCTGATGATGGATGAATAAAGGCTGATTACCTCTCTTGATCTAGATGTGAATCCTTTCATGATGAGGTGGGCTATGTAGAAGGTCTTTCTAACCACTTTGGCAATGTGGTTGTCAAAGGAAAGATTGCTATCAACTTGGGTCCCCAGATCCCTAATTACTTTCTCTGTACTTAATGGGTTACCACCTATGTGGTAATTTGTGGGCACATTGTTTTTGCCAAAGGGTATGACTGTACACTTTTTGGCATTTAGCTTTAGACCATGGCTCTGGCACCAGTTATCCATCTCTGTGGGACCTTTTTGAAGGATGTTTGTGTCAGCTGGAGAGTCGATTATGGCTCCCAGTTTGCAGTCATCTGCGAACTTGGTGAGCCATAGTCCTCCCACGTTGGCCTGTACCTCAGTAAAGTAAGGGGACTTCGGAGCCGACCTGACCGACTCCAGTGAAGGAGATCGGGGATGCTTTCGGCTTGGAGTTGTGTCTGGTATACTTGTCTAGACTTTTTTGTCCCGTTCCCGTGGTATCATGTCTAAGGATACCAAGATATCGGGATTCAAGAAGTGTGACTCATGCTGTCAGAAGATGTCTCCGACAGACTGTCACACTTCGTGTGTATTGTTTGGGCCCTCTGCACCTGCAGGACTCTTGTTCCATCTGTCATGCTTTTAGCCCAAGAGTCCTGCAGGAACGCAGAAATAAGCTCATCCTAAGGGGCTTATTAAAGCCCGAAGGTTCTCCTACCAAGCCTCTGTCAGGAAAACCTTCTAAGCCCTCCAAACAGTCTGCTCCATGTCTGGAGCCAGCGCCGAGTGGACCTTCTGCCTCGTCTGTTCCTGCTGGAACCGATGCATCGAGGCCTCAGTCGGCTCCGACCTTGGTGTCGGAGCAGTCTCCAAGCCGAAAGCATTCCCGATCTCCTTCATTGGAGTCGGTCAGGTTGGCTCCGAAGTCCCCTTTGCTGTCGGAGTGGAGCCATAGGTCTCACTCCTCTAGATCTTCCAGGCTTTCGGACCACGACCTCGAGAGGGTAGTCAGTAGGCTTTTTGAAGTCGCAGGCACTCGCCCAGTTATTGCATAGCCAGTCTCAGACAGTGGCTTCCCCAACACCTGCTCCAGTTCCTCCTCCGACTATTCCTTCGAGCTCGGAGGCTGTCTGGGTTGGTACCATGGGGGTGTCGGAACTGATTCCACCCTTATCGGTTCCTTTGGCTCCGATCCCTTCATTGGCCCCGTCCTTGGAGGAATCCGGGCGCCGGGACTCCATCGTCTGTTCCGAGGGGGCGAGTGCCATTGGACCCTTGTCCGACCCCGTTCTGCCTCTCTGAGCATCGGCGCAGGTGAGTTCGGCCCCGACATCGGCCTCTGAGCCGTCCCTCTCGGTGCCGGGAGGAGCTCTCATCTCTTCGGAGCTGGGTCCCGCCTCTCTGCCTGATGGGGGCGCCTTTGAGGTCATGAGGAGCGTGCTGGCTCTTATACTGGTGCCACGATCGGCCCCTCCTTCCATGGTGCCTGCTTCGGCCTCTGCCTACCCTCCCGAACCCAAGCGTGGAGAACCAACGCTCCAGGTCACCCCATTGGGCGCGTATCCTCCTCTTCTGAGGCCTCCCCTGATCCTGCAGGGGAGCCCCCTTGGAAGAGGACATGCAAGAGGAAGCATGTGGACTCCCCAGAGTCAGTGACATCTGACACTGACCTGGATGATTCGGAAGGGTCCCCAAGGTCCCCCTCTGAGGAGGTCTCATTTTCTGACATCCTAGAGATCCTTAAACAGAGGGGGAACTGGTCTGCCCTCAATCCTTCCGAGGACGAGTCTGTGTACCTGGACACTTTCGGTTCTCGCCCTTCCACCTCCTGGGTGTCCCCTCCCCCTTTCGACCCACTCATGGAGGTGGTGGCTCGGAAGGCGTGAACTGCTCCGGATACTATGGAACCAACGCCCCGGAGGCCCACAATTTATTACAGCCCCTTCGGACAAGCAGTTTCTCACTAAGGGCGTCCCAGTTGATGCCATGCTGGTGGCGGTGGCCACTAAGGAGTTGGCTGACCCTTAACTTTCTGTCCAGCCTCCTAATAAGGAATCTAGGACTATGGATAGGTACAGCAAGCGGATGTTTTCTTCAGCGACCTTTGCCATATGTTCGCTGAATTATTTGTGCCATTTCACTCGTCTTCAGAGAGACCTTCTCTAAGAACTAGGTGATACCTTACAGGACCCATCAGCTGCGGGGTCTCAGGAAATGATAAACTCCCAGCTAGGGACCCTGAACTCTATTGTAAACTCCTCCATGCAGCTCATTTCCTATGCCGCCGATGGAGCGAGTAGGGCTGCAAGGCACGGGCGTTGCTCTAAGGAGACACGCCTGGATGCGGCTTTGCAACTTTGCCGACCCCTTCAAGGCGTCCTTCACTAACACCCCCTTTGACGGTTCTGCCTTGTTTGGACCTCAAGTGAAGGATACATTGACCAGGTGCGAGCAGGAAGGCAAGACTCTCTCTGCCGTAGGAGTCCGTTTTTTCCCCCCTTCTAGACCATACCCTAAGGGTCAGAAAGGTGGGGAAAATGTGGTTTCGCAAACCTCCGGGAGTACTGCCTGACGCACATGGTGAGCTTCCCTCCAGAGGCAGAGGAGGGAACAATAATAGATGCCGCCAGAGGGGCGGGGGGGGGTCCGCAGAATCAGGGTAGCAGAGAATCTTTCTCTGACAAACCCTTCCAGCACCCCTGAGGAGCTGCCCGACTGTCCACATTCTGAGGCAGTCAGGGGAAGACTATCACTGTACCCAGAAGCCTGGCATTCCCTCATGCAAGACAAATGGGTACAGTCTATCATATCCGAGGGTTACTGAATTCCCTTTATTCACACCCCACAACAGCCAAAAGGGCCCTTTCCAGACGTTCCACCCGGTCTGAGAGATCAAGCAGCACTAGAAATTTCAAAGCTGCTAAGAAAGGGCCATCCAGCCAGGCCCAGCAGACCAAGGATCCGGAATCTACTCCAAGTTCTTTTTAGTACCAAAAAATTCAGGGGACTGGAGACCTATTTTGGATCTCGGCAGGCTGAACAAGTCTGTTCAAAGAACGAGGTTCCGGATGGTCACGCTACAGTCCATTCTACCCTTTCTGGGTCAGGACAATTGGATGTGCTCTATAGACCTTCAGGATGCGTACTACCATATCAAGATGAACAGGTGCTCCAGAAGGTTTCTCCGCTTCTGGCTGGGAGCCAGTCACTACCAATTCAGAGCCCTGCTCTTTGGCCTCACCACAGCCCCCAGGGTGTTTACCAAATGCATGGCAATGGTTGCGGCTCACCTGAGACAAGGATTCCAGGTGTTTCCCTATTTAGACGACTGGCTCCTTACTGCCACCACCAGGCACCAACTACTCCAATCCAGAGATTACGCTGTACAAACGTGCAACGCGCTAGGTATCTATAAATTTCGAAAAGTCTGCATTGTCGCCTTGCCAGTCTATTACCTTCATAGGTGCTGTTTTAAACACATGGAGCTCTCGGCAAAACTACCTACACAAAGAGTTTCAGACATTCGCAACCATGTTCAGATCCTATTACAGGAGAGCAGAGTCCAAGCCAGATTTGTACTAAAAACACTTGGTCGCATGGCAGCAGAAATCACTTTACTCCCCCTAGCACATTTTCATATGCGGATCCTGCAGTGGATGCTATTTTCCCAGTGGTCCTTTCAGCAGTTCCCCATGTCACACTCCATTCTAATCGCTCAGTCATGCAAAAGATACCTTTCTTGGTGGACGGTCTCCCCTCAGGTACTCAGGGCAGACCTGTGGTCCTTCCTCCTCCTGTTGCCACTGTGACAACGGATGCCTCCCTGATCGGGTGGGGGGGGGGCATTTTCGGGGCAGGACAGTCCAGGGCACATGGCAACCCTTCGAATGCCACTTGCACATAAATGTCTTGGAAATGAGAGCGGTACTTTTAGCGTTGCAGGCCCTTCAGGACTCTCTACCCACCGGGACTATTGCAATTCAAACAGACAATATGTCTGTAGTGTGGTACATCAACAAGCAGGGCAGAACCAGATCCTACCCCCTATGTTGAGAAGCACTCTGACTTTGGCAATGGGCGATCTCTTCTCAACGGTTTCTGGAAGTCCAACGTCATAGCGGACAGACTGAGCAGAGCCGTTCTCATTCCTCACGAGTGGTCTCTCTACCAGATAGTAGCTGAAAGAATTTTCAGAAGGTGGGGTCAACCTTGCTGCGACCTTTCTGCAACACCTCTGAACAGCAAGTGCCCAGACTTCTTCACCCTCTTCCCTCTCCAAGGTCACCCCCCCCCCCGAGACGCTCTAGTTCACGATTGGCCCCGGGGTCTTCTGTATGCATCCCCCCTCCTTACCCTTGATTACTCAATTAATCCAGAAAGCGACTGCCTTGAGAGCCAGGATGATCCTCATTGCCCCTTACTAGCCTCGACCAATTTGGTTTCCATTCCTGCAACGCCATCTACTGGAGCAGCCCTGGCGTCTGGACCCAGTGCCAGATCTTCTGACCCATTAATCGGGCGGGCTGCATCAGTCCCTTTGATCTCTCAACCTCACAGCTTGGTTGCTCTACTTCCAACCCTAGCCAGGCTTCCCCTTATCTCTCAACCAGTTCGCGATATCATCCTCGCTTCTCACTAGTCTACTACCAGAAAGACTTATGCTAGCAAATGGAAGTGTTTCTCACTCTGGGCAGGGGAAAAACACGTGGACCCCTTTACGGCTCCTGTCCAGACAGTTCTAGAGTTTCTAGCAGGACTCTTTCGATTGGGCTCCTCCTCAGCTACCATCAGAGTTCAACTGGCAGCCATTGCAAATTTCCACGTTGGCTTGTCAGAGACCAGCATCATGTCCCACAAACTTTGCAAAGCCTTTTTAAAAGGAACCCTTTTACCTAGGCCCTCCGTTAAGGACCCTCCCCCACCGTGGGACTTAAATTTCGTACTGTCTTCTTTAATTCTTCCTCCCTTTGAGCCGGCGGCTTCTTGTTCGTTGAAGTTGCTCTCGTGGAAAACACTCTTAGTAGCCATCACCTCAGCAAGACGGGTCTCTAAACTTCAAGCCCTTTGCGTTCGCCCTCCTTCACAAAGACAGTGTCACTTAGGACTAATCCATCTTTTTTACCCAAAATAATCTCGGAGAAAAATCTGAATCGGACCATAGATCTTCCAATCTTCTTCCCAAATTGCACCAATAGAGCTGAACGAAAGTTACATTGGACGTTCACAGTCAATTACGCTTCTACCTGGATAGAACTAAGCAGATGAGAAAATCAAACCGGCTCTTCCTGTCTTATGCGGATGGGAAGCAAGGCCAACCAGTCTGTAAGGTAACTTTGTCCAGGTGGTTGTCCTGTCTTATGTTTGTCTATCAGCTGAGGAACAGGGAACTTCCTACTAAGCCTAGAGCCCACTCAACTAGAGCTTTAGCTTCTTCCAATAGCCTTTCAGGCAAGATTGCCGATGGATTCCATTTGTGCAGCGGCCACTTGGGCCTCTCCTCATACCTTCATTTCTCATTACAAGCTCAATATGGCCTCCAGAAGTCAGGCTGATTTTGGTTCCACTGTACTCAAGAGTTTGTTCCATTGAGCCACCCAGGATTTGGGTGCTAGGGACGCTGTCCCATCCAGCAAGAATGAAGGCGAGATTGACAACATTTAGAAGTTATGTACTTATCATAACATTCCATGTTAGTTGTCTTCTCACCTTCTTTCTTGCGTCCCACCCTCCATCCCCCTATCCTGGGAAGATCTAGAGTACCTTGTGAGTTAGGTGGATTATTCTCTGTTGTGGTGGGACATATGTCCATAGTGTTAGCTGTCAAACGAGATCTGTGTATATGACGCCTAGCATTATGGGACATAGCATAGCCTCAAGATGGTAAAAATAGCTCTCTAGCTTTAGTATTAGGCCGAGTCGGAGCCAAGGTTCGGCTCCGAACCCATCCAGCAAGAAAGAAGGCGAGAAAAAGACAACTAACATGGAACGTTATGGTAAGTACATAACTTCTCATTCCCTGTCTACAACAGGAGTTTAGATGGTGGGCCCAGGCCTGTCACCACAAGGGACAGCCTTTCACTTTACCCACAGCCAGGCAGACAATAACAACGGATGCATCGGATTATGCCTGGGGGGCACATATGGCAGGAAAATGTATTCAGGGCATGTGGACCAACGAACAAATGCATCTTCACATCAATCAAAAAGAGATGCTAGCTGTACAGAATGCCCTGACAGCTTTCAAGGACCTAATACATCCAGGACAACTATTAATAAAGATGGACAATACCACAGTTATGTGGTACATAAACAAGCAAGGAGTCGCACATTCCTACCCCCTATGCAGACAAGCCATGACTTTGTGGAACACAGCACTGACCTTTCAAGTACATCTACAGGCACAATTCCTGCCAGGAACAAAAAATACACTGGCAGATGAACTAAGCAGAAATCTTATGGATCCTCACGAATGGAAGCTAAATCCACAAGTGTTCAGCATGATAACGAGGAAATGGGGACGCCCAGACATCTTTTTGCCTCCCCTCACAATTACCAAATACAGAAATTTTGCACAAGAACTTCTCACTCTCAAGCATGGAAAGTGGATGCTCTGTCATTCAGCTGGAAAGGCCGGACAGTCTATGCCTTTCCTCCGATGCCTCTTCTCACCAAGGTGCTACTAAATGTCAGACAAGAAAGGCCAAAAATGATCCTGATTGCACCAGGCTGGCCGCGCCAGCACTGGTACCCAATCCTAAAGAATTTGTCTCAAGGCCCAGCTTGGCTTCCACCTCAAATTCCTCATCTTCTGACACAACAAAACGATCGGATTCTGCACAGTCAACTCAGAACCTTAAACCTGGCGGCATGGCAGATGATGTAGCCACTCAGACTGTACCTCTCTCTAAAGCTCTTATGGATGTCATTTTAGAAGCCAGGAGGCCCAGCACTAGGAAATCTTATGCAGAAAAATGGAAGCGATTCTGTGCTTGGAACCAGGCACAAGGGCTCGAACCACTTGTCCCTAATATACCTCAGATTTTTACAATACCTAACTGAGATGCTGGACAAAGGCTTATCTTTTTCATCTGTTAAAATTCATGCCTCTGCCATTTCGGTTCATTACAATACGGAACCTCCCATTTTTTCACATCCTTTACTACGACAGTACCTCAGATGGGCAAAATGTAAGACCCCCAAGGAGAGCACCAGTACCTACTTGGGACCTCCATTTTGTTTTAGAAAAACTCACACTGCCTCCTTTTGAACCAGCCAGCGCAGCTGATCTAAAATGTCATGGAAAACTGCTCTGCTCCTAGCAATAACTTCAGCAAGAAGAGTCTCAGTTACAGGCATTAATGGCTGTGGAACCTTCCCTCATTTTTCATCAGGACAGGGTTTCTCTTAGGACAAACCCAACATTCATGCCAAAAGTGATCTCCAATGTGGCCTTAAACTAATATTAATTTACCTACTTTTTTTCCCAAATCCCCAGAATAAAGGTGAGAGACTTCTGCATGCTTTGGATATACACAGACAGCTACGATTCTACTTGGACAAAACAAAAGCTTTCAGAAAAACTAAGCAACTGTTTGTAGCATATGCTGCAGGATCACAAGGAAAGCCTATTACAAAGCAGACAGTCTCGAAATGGATAGGACACTACATCCGCTTCTGTTATGCACAACATGGCAAGTCAGTGCCTAAGGGCATTGGGCCTCATTCTACCAGAGCAGCAGCCACTTCAGCTTTCGTCAGAGGAGTATCAACCAAAGACATTTTAGAAGCTGCAACCTGGAGCTCGGTGCACACTTTCACCAAGCACTGCCACTTACCTCTGTACTCTAAATCCAGAGCAGGCTTTGCCACTGCAGTTCTGCAGGGCTTGTTAGCCTCTCTAAATCCAATTTAGACCCAGCCACCCAACCTCCGCTTTGGGATTCTACCCAAGTGTAATGACTGCAACAGTGAAACACGAACATAGTACAGTTGTGTACCTACCATAAATGTAGATGTTCGAGTGTATTCACTGTTGCAGTCCAGGTTGCCCACCCGCCATCCCCCTTTTTCCATTGCTGGGACTTTTCTGTACTTCTTATCTCTATACTACCTATGTGGTGTATTTGCTTGTAGATGAGGGAAATGTTTATAGTAATATATGCATTTTTTTGGCATAATTTAATCTTTCCAGCCTTCCTATCTGGGGGCACCTGACATCTGGGGCAAGAAAAACTGAAGAAAATGGCGTCTGTTACAACTTTTATATACCTCTGGCGCACTGACGTCAGGGAAGAGGCGACCACAACCGACGCCGGACCAAGACTTTGGAACTCTGGCCGACTCCGGGTCGCCTGCCAGCAGGATAACCCAAGTGTAATGACTAACAGTGAATACACTAGAACATCTACATTTATGGTAGGTACACAACTGTACTTTTTTTTTTCAATTCCACTGATTGCTAGATAGCCCAGACTTTCCTCCCCCCTCCCTTGTCTGTCTTGGAAAGCTGTGTAAGCCGAGGCGTTAAGTGTTTCATTAAATTCGCTTACATTTTGGATCTGTGGTCTTGGTGGTACTTTAACATTCACAGAAGTAAATGGAAGAGGTTCACTTTCTGGGTACATAAGATATTTGGACCCCTTTTCTGTCCCTGTAGCACCTGTACTTGTGTTTAACTTCAATTTTCAGTGAAGGGGCTAGTTTTTCTATAAAGGTGCATTTGGCTGCAGTTCCAAACTTCCATTTTGGTGAAAATAATTATTAGCTTCTAAATTATGCAATGCCTTCCTCAAGGGTACCTTCTTGCGTAGGCCTTCAGTAAAGGACCCTACTTCATGGCATTTAATGATCTTATTTCAAGGTCTGACCCAAGGCCCCTTTCCGTCTTCAGCCAAGACGGACCTTAAGTTTTTGTCCTGGAAAACTATTTTCTAGTTGCTATTACATCAGCTAGACAAGTATATGAACTCCAGGCTCTTTCCAAGCCACCTTACCTGGCTTTCCGCAAAGACAGGGTTTCCTTGCAGACCAACCTGCCGAAGGTGGCTTCTGAGTCTAATAACCAGGTTATCAACCACTCAGTTTTCTTCCCACATTTTTCTAATAAGGGAGAATACATGCTCCATCTTTTGGATGGTGCACAGACAACTTGGTTCTGTCTACATTAGACCAAACACTTCAGGAAGACTGACCAGTTGTTTGTATCCTTCTCGCCTAACAGATTGGGCATGGTAGTTTCTAAAACTTTCTGGCCAGATGGTTAACCGATTGCATGTCCTTTTTCTGTAGCTAGAGTGTTGCATGTCCTTTTTCTGTAGCTAGAGTGTTATATTTGCCCAAGCCCCCTAGAGCTCATTCCAAAGTGTCTGTGGCGGTCTTCCCCAGCCTTTTGGTCAGGAACATCTATAGATATTTGTGCAGCCGCTTTTTGGTCAAGTGCTCATACCTTTATTGCTCATTACAAATTTGATTGTTTCTATAAACGGCTGTGTGTGGCTCCCAAGTATTCTGAAATATCCTTCCATGAGGTCCACCCAAGGTTAATCTAGCTGGGGACTCTGTCCTATCAGTTGAGGAATGAATGAAAATGACAACCTTGGTTAGTGTTATACTCGCCAAATGATGAATTTCAGGTAGTCTTCCAATAGAGGCTGTCCAATTCAAAAATCCACAAGTCTCAGCCGTTCACTTCAAACAGTTTATTAAACGCACAGCACAAAAGATATCGGATAAAACGCTTTCATCTCTTATCCAGAGACTTCATCAGAATCAAATACTTGGAGACTGGGACATGATGTGGTGGGCCGACTCTGTAAAACTTATGCACATCTGAGTCGGCCCACCACATCATGTCCCAGTCTCCCAAGTATTTGATTCTGATGAAGTCTCTGGATAAGAGATGAAAGCGCTTTATCCGATATCTTTTGTGCTGTATGTTTTTTAATAAACTGTTGAAGTGAACGGCTGAGACTTATGGATTTTTGAATTGGACAGCCTCTATTGGATGACTACCTGAAATTCATCATTTGGTGCAGTGTGTGTGTTTTTTGTGGATTACTAGTTATATATTCACCATTAAAAAAAAGTAATCTCTTTTGGCTTTTCCTGATTAGGGGTTGCCACCGCTGAACCGGTCTGCTAATGACTGGCAGTGGATTTTTACGGTGCCAAGTTGCCAGCCCGACACCCAACCTTCAAAGAAGGCACACCCAATCATGCACGCATCTACCTGCATGTCGTTAATCACTCAACCACTTGGAGGACATGCAGACTCCACACAGAAGATACATACTCCAGCCGAGAATCAAACGGGAGAATCTCTTGCTGTGAGGCAACAATGCTAACTGCTGCACCTCTGTGGCAGTCAGTTATATACTCTCCAAAACAATTCACTTGTGTTGTCCATTTTCATTCTTCCTCAACTTCCTACACTCCTAACTCCTTTCCCTTTGCTTCTGGAGAGTTATAAGGAGTAATACTTTGAGAACCTCTGTCCCGTGTTTGAGCTGCATTTCTGTCATCTACTCCTTTTTGACTTCCATAAGGTATTGTCCATGGTTACTATGCAGCAAACTCAATCTAAGGTATTAACAGGCTATTATGGGTAAAGAAATGAGCTAGAGTTGGATCCGAGGCTTATGCTTGTAGCCCAACTCTCTTGGGCATAAATTAATGCTGAGAAAACCTTGGGTCGTACTGTATGAACCTAATGTTTTTTTTTTAAAAAGATTATCTTTCCAAAAATCAAACGTTTAATTTCATCGCTGCAATCACCATCCACAGAGTTCTGCAAGCCTGCTAAGATTATCACTGCCTCCTGTTCTTCATATATTTGCAAAACATCTATGACTAGTTGACCCTTTTTTATGAGCAACAAACCAGTTTTTGCACTTCACGTTCATCAGATTTTTTTCAACTCTTCCTTTCAGCAGTTAGTGACATCATGCGCATTACCTGAGGTTGTATTAAGATTTCTTGGCAATTTTGATTCCAGCATCTCTAGTTTAATTTAGCATTTTCACGTAATATATTCAGCATCTACAGTGGATAAGTGGGGTAACAATATTCCCAGGCTTGTACCAGTTAAGTTATTCCAAATTCATTTTTAACTGCTGCTGCTTGATGTTTTTCGTGTTTCACTGTTGCAGTCATTACTGTTGTCAGGTTGATGGCAGAATTCCAAAGTCTTGGGTCCTGCAGTTGCTGTCTTCTCTTCCATGACATCAGGTCGTCAGGGGTATAAAACATGCAGCCGACGCCATTTTCTTTAGTTTTTCTTGCTGTGCGGTGCCCGAAGCAGAAGCATTTTCGCAAGTGCCGGTTGGCTGACAACTGAAAATTTGAGTTTCAGAACCGTAGTCTTTACTAAAGCCAAGTACCCCGTTGGGGAAACATTTTTTTCTTGCCTTTTACCGATGTCAGAAAAAGTTAATAATTGTATTACTTGTGGGAAGCAAATACCTCAAGGATTTCCATTTATACTGTATTCCTTGCCTAGGCCCTGATCACAACGTGCCTGGCTGTCGGTTTTGTGCTAGATTTAACCAACGCACTATTAAGCGTCTGTATATTTTTGTATCAAAGTATTTTGGAAACAGATTTAACTACCCAGAAATGTCATCCGATAGCAATCAGACTACTGGAGTACATAAAAAAATGCAAGGAAAAGGACAGAGAAAGGTAGTCTAGATCCAAAACCTCGCTCCCCATTGGCCCTTGTTTTCAGTTATAAAGGAATTCCCAATATTATTCTAGCATGTCCAAAGGTCAGTTGTCAATCTCCTCTCCGGTCCAGCTGGTGAATATGGGAATCTTGAGGCAATGTTACAACTGCCTCATGTACACAGACAACCCTCTCCTCCTCCCAACAAATTCCAACACATGTGAGAGATGCAACCATATAGCCAAACTGGAAGCTAAGCTCTCTCAACTCAGTACTGGCATAACCAGTCAGGAGGAGAAGGAAACCACACTCACAACAATTCCAGTCTCGCATAGACCTACCACGACGGCAAACCAAACACATAATCACACAAAAACATACTCGGAGGCTCTAAATAAAGATCTGCCTAAGCAGCAGAGACCTCCAAAGCAGACACCCAAGCAACCGCTACCCCAAAACAAAACACGTGCAACACATATCTCACAAAGCCAGTGTGCCGAACAGTCACAGCCCTTAAGGCTAAACGCACCTGATACACTTGTAATAGGTGACTCTATCGTCAGGCGCACTGACGTCCTGCTCACCAGGCTGAACAAGGTCACGGTGAGCTGCCTGTCTGGCGCTAGGATCCGCCACATAACACAAGCACTCGGGTCACTCCAAGGCAAGTACAAATATGACTCTGTCATTGTCCATGCTGGTGTGAATGACCTGAGACGTACCTCCCTGGACTACATGAAAAGAGACATAGAGGAGCTCTCTGAACATGTAGCCCAGGCTGGTATGACCCTGACCTTGAGTAGCATCTTATCCTCACCAAGAATGATGCCACAATATGAAGACAAGATGATCAATTTCAACAATTGGCTTAAGTATTGGTGTCATTCAAAGGGGATCCAATGCCTGTCAGCTTGGGATGATATGCACGACAAGCCACAATGTTTTGCTAGGGACTGCTTGCACCTGTCACCCCTGGGCTTTCGGATATTGGCAAAGGCTCTTGCTACCCCCATAGTGCCTTTTTTAGGCAAGGCTCAAAAGACAAACCCACCTCCATAGGTATCACAAGGGATAAGAAACTAAGAGTAATGCTACTCAACGCCAGAAGTCTAAACCTCAAGATGCACTTTTCGAAACTCTCCTTAGCATGGAGAACATTGATATCTGTGCAGTAACAGAAACCTGGTTCAGGACTTCCGAGAGCACCCCAGCACTACCAGGTTATACCTCATACCATGCTTTTCGGCCCCAAAACTTGGACCGAACCACAAAAGGAGGGGTAATATCGATATTCATCAAAGATACCCACACCTCCAGGTTGGTGGCAAAGCACGAAGCATCAGAGACTATCCATGTGCAACTAACAGTGGGTAAAACTGCCTTCCAGTTTATAGCCTGCTACAGACCACCCTCACAAACCCAGGAACCCCACTCGGCCTTCTGAGAACACTGGAAAATATGAAGGTCTCACCGAACACCATTATATTGGGCGACTTCAGCTACCCAAACATAGATTGGGAGCATTACTCTAGCTCCAACACCCTTGCCCAAAGGTTCCTAGAATTCATAAACTCAGATGCTATGTAACTATGCTATGTTACCACTCCCACAAGTGGGGAAAACATACTGGACCTGATCATCACCAACATGGGGACTCTATGCTCCAGACCAGAAGTGTATCCCTCACTGGTAAGATCAGACCATAAACTGATCTCACTGGATATTCACATCCCGACCTCACCCCCTGCCCAGAAAACCACAAACTTCTCTAAAGCAAATTTCACATTCCTCAAAACCGAGGTGGAATCCTTCAAAGCCCCCAGGCCTGTGGAAAATACGGCCCAGACCGCAGAATCCTTTATAAATGCATTCTATGAACACCTTCAGGAATGCATGGGTCATGCAATCTCAAATAAAACCAAGACCCAATCCTCCAAAGGCAGACTACCTGTCTGGTGGACCCCAGCCATAAACAAACTATACAATAGAAGGAGGAAGCTACTACATGATAGAGCAAAATCCCAAAAAGGGAAGGCATCTCTGATCAGTATTAGCAAAAAACTAAGGGCACTCATAAAATCGTCAAAGGCCAGCTTCGAGAGAAAAATTGCACAGGACACTAAGGATAATCACAAGGCTTTCTTTAGTTATGTTAGGAACCTGGGTGGGTATTCCCAGATATGCTCAGAATTAGTCCAAAATGACAAAAAATACACTGAACCCACAGACCTTGCCAACATCCTAGCTGACAGGTTCAGCGCAAACTCCCCACCAAAGGGCAAATATCTATCCCAGCAGAGTGCTGCCCCCCTGACATCTCAGATGCTCAGGTGGGAGCTGCCCTCTCCAAAGCAAAAAACACAGCATCAATGGGACCAGACGGTGTCCCAGGCTGTGTCCTACATGAACTCCAAGAAGAGCTAAACCCAAACATAAAACTACTGTTCATTCTCAGCCTTACTACAGGATATGTACCCAAAGAGTGGCGTACAGCAACAGTGGTCCCACTCCACAAAGGTGGTGCCTCAACGGACCCTGGAAACTATCGCTCCATAAGCCTGACTAGCTTGGTCTGCAAAGCTATGGAAAGGATCATCATGGACCTCATAAATAAAGATACTGGGGACCTACAGACACTGGATCCTACCCAGTTCGGCTTTAAGGGCAGATCCTGCCTCTTAAACCTGGTTGACTTCTTTGAAACAGTCACCAAGGCCATTGACGAAGGGAAGGTGGTCCACACAGCCTATCTGGACCTCGCAAAAGCCTTCGATACAATACCCCACTCGGGCATTATAGATAAGCTCACCAGCTTAAATATAAACCCCTATGTCACTAGATGGGTTGCAAACTGGCTCAAGGACAGAACCCACATGGTTAGAATTGCTGGAGCCATGTCAGACTCCAAACCAGTTACAAGTGGTGTCCCACAAGGCTCAGTCCTGGGACCTCTCTTGTTTGGTATATATTTCTCGGAGGTACAGGCCAACACGGAAGGACTGTGGCTGACCAAGTTCGAAGATGACTGCAAACTGGGCACCATAATAGACTCTCCAGCCGACACAAGCATCCTCCAAAAGGGCCTCATAGAAACAGACAACTGGTGCCGGAGCCATGGCCTCAAGCTAAACGCCAAAAAGTGTATAGTCATCCCCTTTGGCAAAAACAAAGTGCCCACAAATTACCACATAGGTGGTAATCCATTAAGTACAGAAGAAGTAATTGGGGACCCAAGTTGATAGCAATCTCTCATTTGACAACCACGTGGCCAAAGTGGTTAGAAAAACATTTTATATAGCCCACCTAATCATGAAGGGATTCGCATCTAGATTAGGGGAGGTCATCGTGCCTCTTTACTCATCCCTCATCAGGCCCATAATCTAGTACAATGCCCCTTTTGGGATGTACCTTACCAAACACCTGCAGCAACTGGAAAGACCCCAAAAGTACCTCACCAAGAGGATCAAAGGGCTCAAACAGATGCCATATGCTGCCCGGTTAAAGAAACTCCAGCTCTACTCAGTGGCATACTGCCTGCTCAGAGGTGACCTGTGCCTGACGTATAAGGCCATGTCCAACCCGGAATTAAGGGACATGCTGCACCTCAAAAAATCCAAATCCCATCGAGCTACACGCTCGAGAGACTTGAACCTCAGCACTGAAATAAATAGGACATGCTGGAGGGACAGATTCATAACCCAGAGGCTCCCTTCACTATGGAATAAAATCCCAGTCCAGGTTAGGCAGAGTCCCTCATTGACTCTCTTCAAGAGGAGTCTTGATGAGTGGATGGGAGATCGTAGGTTTACCCCGGGTATCACCTCTGTGTCACTGTTAGACAGAGGCACAGTATACTAACCTCAAAAAAGGGTATAGCAAAATTAATTTAAAATGGGTGGCGAAAGCCAAACATACTCTGGCTAGGCTTATAAATGCCCTAGGGCAGATAGCCTAGTATGAACCTATGAAGCTTCTAAGCCAGTCGCCGGTTTTCCAGAACTCATTGAGGTGCTTTCGCAGCCCCTGATACCCACTTCCTTAGAGTCGCAGGCCTCTACAGACACCCATGTGGAGTCAGGCATGCCGCAAGATGCATCAGTCGGTCCAATACCTTGAGTATCTCCCTTGGATGGGTCCGGAGCAGCTGAACAGGCACTGGCTTCTGAGGGTGTATTCAGACCTCAACATTTGCATATCAAACCGACAGCTACAAAAACAACTTCTAAAACTAGAAAACTGAACTGATGCGTGAGCCATGTGCACAGGCCTCTATGCCTAAAAAACAGATGATCAAAATGGCTGAAGACCTTATTACCTTGATCAGGGGTACCCATCCTCCTCCAGATAAGAGGCCTAGGCAAGACATTGATTATGAATCTTCAGATCAGGTTTCTATTTCTTCTGGTCAGGAATTGTCTATACCTCCCTATGAGGATTCTGATGCTGAGGAGTCTATTCCATCTGCATCTCCTCCTGAGGATTATTCATTTGGAGAAACCTTGCATACTTTGAGGTAGCATTTTTACTGGGGGAGTCAAGATGCCTCAGAGTCAAAAAAGAGGCTCAGAGATTTCCTTCTCCCTCAGCACAAACCTTTAGCCATCCCCCTGTTTTAGACATTGTGGATTATGTGTCAAGCTTGACTCCTTACTCCCGACTCCCAGTAAGCCTGACCGATATTACAGGGTACCTGACTCGCATACATTTTTATTTAGAAACCCTGCTGCTGATCCTGAAACTATTTCACAGGGTCCAAAGGGAGTTAAGGCCTCAACAGCAAAAAAATCCTACACCCTCTGACAGAGATTCAAGGGCACTAGACAAATGGGGAAATAAGGTTTATACATCTGCAGCCGTGGCAGTCAGGGCCTTAATCTGTTAATTTCATATGAATAAGTACAAACAACATGTTATGGGATTGCTGAAACATAAAGTGATGATGATTTCAGAATGTGCAGAAAATAAAGAATTGCAGGAATTATTGCATGCAGTTGAACAAGTTGGAAAGCATACTTTGCAATGTGGTTTTGATTCCTTAGAGGCCTCCTGCAGGGCCGCAGTTACTGGATCTGTGATTAGGAGGCATGCCTGGTTAAAGGAACAAAATTTACCTGATCATGTTAAAGCTAAATTCTAGATGCACCTTTACAGCATGATTCTCTGTTTGGTATTAAGGCCGAAGAAGTTCTGAAATGGAAGACTAAGCTAAATCTATGCAGATTGTTAGACTTCTTACAAGTGCAGCCACCAAGATTCAGTAGACACTGGCCTACAAAAAATTGGTCCTTTCCTGTGTCGGACAGGACTCAAAGGGTCAAATCAAAGTGTCAAATCCAGACTCCCTAAGTGTTCAGATACCAGGCGCAAGATTCATACAGGTCAAATCTGGAGGAGATAAAGCGTAAACCTAAGAAAGCAATCCCAATGAATTCCCTCTGCCTACACCAAGCACTTATCTTTTGGCAGCACCCGTAGGGGGGAAAATTAGCACTTTTTGCTCAAAATTGGCAGTTAATAACCCAGGACAAGTGGGTACTAAGCATCGTATCACAGGAATACAGATTCCATTTCCACACTCTGCCAGTGGCAAATGGTTGGCCAGATCTGCCAAAAAATCAATGGGCAGAGGCACAGAAACGGGTTACGTCCCTCATGGATATGGGGCCATGCAGACAGTACCAGAACAGGAAAAAGGACAAGGTTTTTACTCAAGACTGATGTTCATCGTGTTACACTGCTGCAGTCATTACACTTGGGTTATCCTGCCGTCAGGCGGTTACCCAGTTGGCATGAGTTCCAAAGTCTTGGTCCGGCGTCTATTGCTGTCGCCTCCTCCCTAACGTCAGTGCATCAGGGGTATACAAGATGCAGCCAACGCCATTTTCTTCAGTCTTTCTTGCCGCGAGGTGCCCGAAGCAAAAGCAGTTCGCAATTGCCGGTCGGCCATCTCCTGAGATTTTCATTCCGAATCCAAAGTCTTCTACAAAGCTAAGTACCCCATTGGGGAAACTTTTTCTTGCCTCAGACCGATGTCAGTAAAAGTTAATTTCTTGTGGGAAGCAAATACCTCATCCATTCCTATTGTATCCCATGCCTAGGCCCAGACCACAATGTCACTGGTCAGTTTTGTGCTAGGTTTAACGAGTGCACTATTAAACGTTGGTTTGATTTTGCCAGACATTATTTTGGTAGAAAATTCAATTATACCATGCTGTCGGAACTTCCGACGACCGGAATACACAAAAAGAGCAAAGACAAGGATAGGCATCAGAGGCCTAAAACTGACTACTAAGCCTCTTCTAGGCCAGTCGCCGGTTTTCTGGTTTTTAGCGAGGTGCCTTCGCAGCCCCTGACTCCCACGTGGAGATGGCTGGGTCTTCGGACGCACAACTTTTTCAGCCTACCGAGACCAACCTTTCAGAGGGATCCGGAGTAGCTGAGCAACCCACAGCTTCAGAGGGTGTCTTCAGACCTACTCAGTTAAGCATTAAACCCTCAGCTAAGTCTAAGCCTCCTTTAAAATCTAAGAAACAAATACAGCATTCTCCAAGACAGGCCTCCATGCCTAAGAAACAAATGCTCAAAATGGCCAAAGACCTAATCACTCTGATCAGGGGGTCCCATCCCCCTCCTGATAAAAGGCCTAGACAGGGTGCAGACTGACTCATCCGTCCAAGTGTCCATCTCTTCTGATTCATCCTCAGACTTAGGATACTCTTTCCCCCTTATGAGGATTCTGATGCTAAGGAATCTATTCCATCAGCCTCACCACCTGAGGACTACTCCTTTGGGGAAACCCTACATACCATGAGGGAGCATTTCCACTGGGAAGGCCAGGATTACTCAGAATTCAAGAAAAGGCTCAGACTTCCTTTTATTACCTCAACACAGACCCCTTGCTATTCCGCCAGTGTTAGATATTGTGGATGATGTGTATACTGAATCCAGCTTAAATCCTGATTCCTTGCCTCCTTTCCCTGTTAAACCTGACGGATACTACAGAGTCCCTGACTCGCATAAATTTCTGTATAAAAGTCCTGTAGCTGACCCTGAAACTATTTCTCAGGGACCCAAAGGAGTTAAGGCCTCATCAGCCAAAAATCCAGTTCCCTCTGACAGAGATTCCAGAGCATTAGACAGATGGGGAAAGAAAGTATATACGTCTGCAACTTTAGCGATGAGAGCCATAAATTGCCAGTTTCACATGCTAAAATATCAGCAATTTTTACTGTCTCGGTTAAAACAGAAAATGCTTCCAGAATCAGATCCTCCTAATTTTAAAGAAATGCAGGATTTATTGCATGCAGCTGAACAAGTGGGAAAGCATACTTTGCAATGTGGTTTTGATTCTCTAGAGGCTGCCTGCAGAGCAGCAGTTACAGGCTTTGTCATTAGAAGACATGCTTGGTTAAAAGAACATACGTTACCAGATCATGTTAAAGCAAAATTATTGAATGCACCTTTACAGCAGGATGTGTTATTTGGAGTTAAGGCAGAAGAGGTATTAAAGAAAATGGAGGATAAGGCAAAATCTATGCAAACTGTGAAGGATTTCTTACAGGTTCAGCTTCCTATATTTAGCAGAAACTGGCCAACTAAGAATTGGTCCTTTCCAATTACAGACAGACCTCAAAGGGGAAGATACAGACGTCCAAGAGGTAGAGGTCAAACCCAAGGCCCTTATAGGTCTCGACACTGGCTTGCATCAGGCCAGAAAGAAGGGGAAGACAGGCCCCAACCATATAAAAAGCAGCTCCAATGACTTCCCACTACAGCTGCCAAACAAGTCCCTCTTGGCAGCCTCCTTGGGAGGAAAACTGGCACTCTTCTACCACAACTCCTTGGGAGGAAAACTGGCACTCTTCTACCACAATTGGCAAATGATCACCAAAGACAAATGGGTTCTCAACATTGTATTTCATGGTTACAGGTTCCGCTTTCACACTCTGCCAAGGTTAAAAGGAATGCCAAATCTGCCACCAAATCAATGGGCAGAGGCTCAAAAACAATTTACAGCACTCATGGATATGAGAGCTATTCAAAAGGTACCATCACAGGAGCAAGGACAAGGATTTTACTCGAGACTCTTTCTGGTACCCAGAAAGGACAAAGCCTGGAGGCCCATTCTGGATCTTTCATCTCTAAACACTTACCTGGATGTGCCGAAATTCGAAATGTTGACATTACAGCAGCTTCTTCCCATGCTGGGCAAGAAAGCTTGGCTCGTGACTTTGGACCTCAAGGAGGCATACCTGCATGTCCCTATCAGACAACTGCAGAAGATACCTCAGATTCATAGCTGGTTCAATGCACTACCAATTCTCTGCACTGCCCTTTGGCTTATCTACTGTGCCCAGGGTCTTCACAAAGTGTCTGGCACCAGTAATTGCATTTTGCAGACAGAAAGGAATTCAGATTTATCCGTACCTGGATGACTGCCTGATTCAAGCAGAGAGCAAGGACATTCTTCTAAAGCATGTGGCGTTTGTAAAAAATGTTAAGTTGCCTGGGGTACACAGTAAACGAAACAAAATCAAAACTAGTGCCCCTCGCAAGAGATTATATTCCTGGGGGCCAGCTTGAACACAACGGCCCAGATGGCTTGTCTCACTTCTCAGACAAGCAAGGACAACTGACTCAATACTTTCAATTGATGGCAACAAAGACCCAACTCCCTGCAAGAAAAATTCTGCAGGCCTTGGGTTACATGGCATCCTGCATACTACTAATTCCATATGCCAAACTGCGTATGAGGAAACTACAATGGTATCTAAAGAATGTATGGTCTCAACACTGTCTAAGTTTGGAAACAGTTATACCACTAATCCCTTGCCTTCAATAGGAGTTTTAATGGTGTGTTCAAGCTTGTCACCTCAACAAGGGACAGCCTTTTACACAACCCACAGCCAGGCAAACACTGACAAGAGATGCATCGGATTACGCCTAGGGAGCACACATGGCAGGCAAATGTATTCAGGGCACGTGGCCCGCAGAACAAAGGCATCTTCACATCAATCAAAGAGAGATGCTAGCTGTACAAAATGCTGTTATAGCTTTCAAGGACCTGCTGCATCCAGGACAACTACTGATAAAGACCGACAACACCACAGTTATGTGGTACATAAACAAGCAAGGGGGCACTTTCTGCTACCCCCTATGCAGACAAGCCATGACCTTGTGGAACAGCTGTAAACCTTCAAGTTCATCTTCAAGCACAGTTCCTGCCAGGAGAGAAAAACACACTGGCAGACGACTTAAGCAGAAACATCATGGATCCCCACGAATGGGAATTGAATCCACAAATATTCTGAATGATAACACAGGAATGGTGGAGCCCAGACATAGATCTGTTTGCATCCCCAATAAACTGCCAGCTACAAAAATTCTGCACAAGGAGTTACCATCCACAAGCATGGAAAGTGGATGCCCTCTCATTCAGCTGGGAGAACCTACAAGTATATGCTTTCCCACCACTACCGCTCCTGCCAAAGGTACTCCTAAAAGCCAGGCAAGAAGAGCCAAAGATGATCCTGATTGCACTAGACTGGCCACGCCAGCACTGGTACCCAGTCTTAAGGAGCTTAGCACAAGAACCACCGTGGATTTTGCCTCCAATCCCACATCTGCTGACTCAGCACAACAATCAAATACTACATAGTCAGCTAAAGACCTTAAACCTAGCTGCATGGAAGATTCCTTAGTCAAGCAAGCAATGCCTCTTTCCAAAGCTGTTATGGATGTCATTCTGGAGGCCAGAAGGCCTAGTACCAGGAAAGCCTATTTGGATAAATGGAAGAGATTCTGTGCCTGGAACCAAGCTCACAGCCTTGACCCTCTTGTCCCAAACATTCCTCAGATACTAAAATACTTAACTGAGATGCTGGACAAAGGCCTCTCCTCATCCATCAAGATCCACTCCTCTGCCATCTCTGCTCATTACAACACGGATCCACCAATTTTCTCTAATCCTCTGTTAAAACCGTACCTCAGAGGGGCTAAAAACATAAGACCGCCCTGTAGAACACCTACTTCAACTTGGGACCTCAACTTTGTTTTGGAAAAACTAACTTTACCTCCTTTTGAGCCAGCTAACACAGCAGAATTAAAATATATCTCTTGGAAAATTGCTCTACTCCTGGCAATAACATCAGCACGAAGAGTTTCAGAATTACAGGCACTAATGGCAGTGGAACCTTTCCTAATTTTCCACCAGGACAGGGTGTCTTTAAGAACTAACCCTACGTTTATGCCAAAGGTGGTAGCCACTGTGGCTCTAAACCAAACTATTCACCTGCCAACTTTTTATCCTAAACCACAGAATAAAGGGGAGAGACTACTGCACTCTGGACATTCGCAGGCAGTTACGCTTCTACTTGGACAAAACCAAAGCTTTCAGAAAATCTGAGCAATTATTGGCAGCATATGCTGCAGGAGCACAGGGAAAAGCCATTTCAAAACAGACTATTTCAAAAGGGATAGAATTTCTGCTACACATACCATGGAAAACCTGTACCTAGCAGCATTAGATCTCACTACACCAGGGCAACAGCCACTTCAACTGTCTACCTCAGGGGAGTACCTACCAAGGATATTTTGGAAGCAGCAACTTGGGAGTTCTGTACATTCCTTCACCTTATAGCCACCCCTAGTGCCTTATAAGAACCAGCCACCCTACCTCAGCTTTGGGATTCTACCCAAGTGTAATGACTGCAGCAGTGTAACACGATGAACATAGTACAGTTTTGTACCTACCATAAATGTAGATGTTCGAGTGTATACACTGCTGCTGTCCAGGTTACCCTCCCTCCTTCCCCTCTTACTGGCTGGTACGTACCTATGTCTTCTACCCTAATTACCTATGGGGAGTATTTGCTGGTAGCTGTAATTTGTGTTTTTTTTTTTTTGGGGGGGGGGGGGGGGGGTTTGGGTTTTGTTTTTTTTTTTTTTTTTTTTTTTGCTTTTCTTATGTATGTTTTATTAGCAATTAGAATTGCCTACCTATTTAGAGGCACCTGACATCTGGGGCAAGAAAAACTGAAGAAAATGGCATCTGCTGCATCTTGTATACCCCTGTCGCACTAACATCAGGGGAGGAGGCGACAGCAACCGGTGCCGACCAAGACTTTGGAACTCAGGCCGACTGGGGAACTGCCTGACAGCTGGCCGACTGGGGGAACCGCCTGACAGCAGGATAACCCAAGTGTAATGACTGCAGCAGTGTATACACTCTAACATCTACATTTATGGTAGGTACAAAACTGTACTTAGTACCCAGAAAGGACCAGGCCTGGCAGCCAATACTGGATTTATCGATTTTTGAACACCTACCTGGACATTCCAAAATTCAAAATGCTGACTTTGCAGCAGGTTCTGCCCATGCTGGGCAAGAATGCTTGGCTGGTGACTTTAGACCTAAGAGGCATACCTGCACGTCCCAGTAAGACAATCGTGCAGAAGATACCTCAGATTCAAGGCTGGCTTACTGCATTACCAATTCTCTGCACTGCCCTTTGGCTTATCTACTTGCGCCCAGGGTCTTGCCTGGCACCAGTAATTGCTTTTTGCAGACAAAGAAGTATACAAATATATCCTTACTTTGGACGACTGTCTCATTCAAGCAGAGAACAAGGACACTTCTTCGAAACCTGGCATTTGAGAAGGCTTCTAACATGCCTAGGGTACACAGTAAACGAAAAATCACGACTGGGTACCCTCTCAAAAGTTAACATTCCTGGGTGCAAGCTTAGATACAACGACAAGCAGAGGCAACTGACTAGTTACTTCAAACTGATGGCAACAAAGACCCAGTCTTCTGCAAGACAGATTCTGCAGGCTCTGGGCTTCATGGCATCCTGCATACTACTAATTCCATATGCAAGACAGCATATGAGGAAACTTCAGTGGTACCTAAAAAGTTTATGGAGTCAACATTCACACAGTCTGGAAACAAGGATTCCTCTCATTCCCTGCCTGCAACAAGAGTTTCTGTGGTGGGCAAAGGCATGTCACCAAAACATGGGACTGCCCTTCAGTCTACCCCCTGCCAGCCAAACCTTAACAGACGCATCAGATTATGCCTGGGGGGCCCACATGGCAGAAAGATGCATTCAGAGCTTATGGACACCAAAACAAATGCATCTGCATATCAACCAGAAAGAGATGCTAGCTGTTCAGAATGCCCTAACAGCCTTCAGGGACTTACTTCATCCAGGACAACTACTGATAAAGATGGACAGCACCACAGTCATGTGGTATATAAACAAGCAATCCACAGTCATGTGGTATATAAACAAGCAAGGGAGGCACACACTCCTACCCCCTTTGCAGATTACCCATGGCACTCTGGGAGACAGCTTTGACCTACCAAATACATCTTCAAGCTCAATTCCTGCCAGGAAAACAAAACACTCTGGCAGACTAAGCAGAAACTGTATGGATCCTCAGTCCACAAGTCTTCAGCATAACAGAGAAATGGGGGAGCCCAGACATAGATCTATTTGCTTCTCCTCAAAATTATCAATTGAAAAGATTTTGCACAAGGACTTATCACAGACAAGCATGGAAAGTGGACACCCTATCCTTCAGTTGGAAAAACTTAATTGTTTACACCTTTCCTCCTCTGCCTCTTCCACCCAAGGTCCTCCTAAAAATCAGACGAGAAGCCAAAGATGATATTAATTGCCCCAGACTGTCCCCGCCAATACTGGTTCCCAATCTTAAGAAACTTGTCTCCATACCAAACTTGGACATTGCCTCAAAAGGCCATAACTGCTGTCCCAGCAAAACAATCGGATCCTGCACAAGCAACTACAGACTCTGAACATGGCAGCATGGCTAATCATGTAGTCATACCACCAACACCACCTCTCAGTAAAGCTATGATGGATGTCATTTTGGAAGCAAGAAGGCCTAGTACTAGAAAATTTTATGTTGACAAATGGAAGAGATTCTGTGCTTGGAATCAAGCACAAGGAACTTATACAGCAGAACCAAATATTCCTCTGATATTACAATACTTAAAACTGAGATGCTTGACAAAGGCCTATCTTTCTCATCAATCAAAATCCACGCCTCTGCCATTTCAGCTCAATACAATACAGAGCCACCAATCTTTTCTCATAGTTTCATAGCTTGGTACTAGGCTATCTGCCCTGGGGCATTTATAAGCTTAGCCATAGTGATGTGGCTTTCGCCACCCCATGTAATGGTACAAAAGTGTAGAGAATAGGTTTAGAATACTGTGCCTCTGTCTAGTAGTGACACAGTGAAGACCCCTGGGGTAAACCAACGATCTCCCATCCACTCGTCAAGATTTCTCTTGGAGAGTCAGTGAGGGGCTCTGCCTAACATGAACTGGGATTCTGTTCCAGAGTATGGGAAGCCTCTGAGTTATGAATCTGTCCGTCCAGCATGTCCTATTCATATTTGTGCTGAGGTTCAAATCTTTAGCTGTCGTGGTTCTGATGGAAATTGATTTTTTTGAGGTGGAGCATGTCCATCAATTCCTGATTGGACATGGCCTTGTATTGTATGTCAGGCACAGATCACCTCTGAGTAGGCGATATGCTACTGAATAGAGTTGGAGTTTCTTTAGTCTAGCAGCATATGACATATGTTGGAGACCCTTGATCCTCTTGGTGAGGTACTTTTGGGGTGTCTCTAGCTGTTGCAAGTGCCGGGTGAGGTACATACCAAATGGGGCATTGTACTCAATCATGTGCCTGATAAGGGAGGAGTACAGGGGCACAATGACCTCCTTTGATCTGGATGTGAATCCCTTCATGATAAGGTGGGCAAGTTGGAAAGTCTTTCTAACCACTTTGGCAACGTGGGTGTCAAATGAGAGGTCACTATCGACTTCGGTCCCCAGGTCTCTGATTACTTTTTCCGTACTCAGTGGGTTACCGCCTATGTGATAATTTGTGGGCACTTGTTTTTCCCAAAGGGGATGACTCTACATTTTTTGGCATTTAGTTTAAGGCCATGACTCCGGCACCAGTTGTCCGTTTCAATGAGGCCTTTCTGTAGGATGTATGTGTCAGCTGGTGTATCTACTATGGCACCTAGTTTGCAGTCTTCTGCGAACTTGGTCAGCCACAACCCTCCCATGTTTGCTTTCACATCTGAGAAATAAATGCTGAACAAGAGGGGTCCCAGGACAGAGCCCTGTGGGACACCACTTGTCACTGGCTTTGAGTCTGACATGGCTCCAGCGATTTTGACTTTATGGGGTTCTATCCTTTAGCCAGTTTGCCACCCATCTTGTGACATATGGATTTACATTTAAGCTGTTGAGCTTGTCTATGATGTCAGAGTGGGGTATTGTCGAAAGCTTTAGCCAAGTCCAGGTAGGCTGTATGGACTGCTTTGCCCTCGTCAATGGCTCTAGTGACTGTTTCAAAAAAGTCAACCAGGTTAAAAAGGCAGGATCTGCCTTTTGCAAAGCCGAACTGGGTGAGATCAAGTGTCTAAGTCCCCAATGTCTTTATTAGTTCCATCTTTTACTAAAGCAGTATCTTAAAGGAGCCAAAAATTTAAGGCCTCCTAGAAGATCACCATTACCTGCATGGGACCTCAATTATGTGTTGGAAAAGCTCATCCTGCCTCCATTTGAACCAGCTGCTACCGCTGATCTAAAGTTCTTATCATGGAAAACAGCTCTGCTAGCAATTGCTTCAGCAAGAAGAGTTTCAGAGCTACAGGCCCTCATGGCTGTAGAGCCTTTTATCATATTTCTTGTAGACAAGAGTGTCTCTAAAGACAAATCCTACTTTTATGCCCAAGGTGGTTTCCAAGTGTGGCCCTTAACCAAACAGTTCATCTGCCAACTTTCTATCCAAATCCACAGAACAAAGGGGAGAGAATTCTGCATTCCTTGGACGTACGCAGACAGCCAAGATTCTACTTGAGCAGGACTAAAGCTCTAAGAAAAACTGAGCAATTACTAGTGTCCTATGCTAAAGGATCAGAAGGAAAGGCTATTTCAAAGCAGACCATTTCAAAGTAGATTAACCACTGCATCAGTTTCTGCTACTTACACCATGGTAAATCTGTGCCCAAGGGCATTAGGTCACATTCCACCAGAGCTGCAGCTACTTCAGCAGCCTTTCTCAGAGGAGTACCAACCAAAGACATTCTAGAGGCTGCTACTTGGAGTTCTGTTCACACCTTTACAAAGCATTACCATTTGCCTCTCTACTCTAAGTCCAGGGCAGGCTTTGCCATTGCAGTGCTGCAGGGCATTATAGCCGCACCTAATGCAGTTTAGCTCCAGCCTCCCAACCATAGCTTTGGGATTCTACCCAAATGTAATGACTGCAACAGTGAAACACGAAGAACCTAGTACAGTTGTGTACACTTACCATAAATGTAGATGTTAGTGTATTCCCTGTTGCAGTCCAGCTTACCCTCCCTCCATCCCCCTGTCATTCTGAAATGTATCTTTCGTTCTGTATCCTTTACAACCTGTGGTGTAAGGACCCAAGACTTTGGAATTCAGGCAGACTGAGGGCAACCTGCCAGCAGATTACCCAAATGTAATGACAGCAACAGTGAATACACTCTAACATCTACATTTATGGTAAGTGTACACAACTGTACTTTCTGCATACAGATTCCTTGGGTGGCAGATAAGACTACCTGGTATCCCCATTTGTCTAAGAACTTTCCAAAGTTTATGGTCTACACACTTGGATTTTGAAGTAAGCAAAGGAGAAGTAAAATATTCTTCTGCAACTCCCTTGATAAGTTGTCTATCTCGCCTTCATTCTTGCTGGATGGTTCGGAGCCGATCCTCGGCTCCGACTCTGCCACTCTAAAAAGCTCGAGAGCTAGTTCCACCGGCTCGAGGTTCCCTTGTATCCCACAATGCTAGGCGGTAACTCCTCAGATCTCGTTTGCCGCTACAGCGATCGAGGTGCGTTCCTACCGGCTCGGGTTAGTTTTTGAAAAACTAGTTTTTTCTTAGTTTTTTTCCCCTTTTTAAGTTAGCTTTTCTAAATAGTTTTATACTGTGAGTAGTCCCATCCCATTCCCAGTAAATGTTTTCCCTTTTTCCTAAAACTCACCAAAAACTTTTTTTCCCTTGGGCCTTAGGCCCAGTCCCTCCCATCCTAGTAGTGAGTGACTGTGTTTATAGGGATTTGTTTGTCTAACTTAATTTAATTTGGTTTAAATTAATTTCTAAGTGTAATCTGTGTGTGTTTGTGTGGTTACACTTCTTTTCTTAGACATGTCTAAGGACTCAAAGGTCTCGGGCTTTAAGAAGTGTGACTCGTGCTGTCAGAAGATGTCTCTGACAGACGGTCACACTTCTTGTGTGTACTGCCTGGGACCTTTGCACCTGCAGGACTCATGTGCTGTTTGCCATGGCTTCAGCCCTAGAGTCCTGCAGGAGCGCAAAAATAAGCTCATTCTGAGGGGCTTATTGAAGCCTGAGGGTCCCCCGACTCAGTCTTCGGGGAAACCCTCGAAGCCTACCAGACTGTCGGCTCCGGTCTCTGAGTAGTCTTCTGGGGCTTCGAAGGCTGTTCGAACATCGGCTCCGGCCAGAGCAGATGAGACTCTAACTCTTTTGTACCTGCTATTTCCTCTACTCCGGCCGGAGCAGAGGCAGACACTGGTGAGTTGGCTCCGATCAGGTTGTCGGAACCGACCTCCAGAAAAGGTCCCGGTCACCATCTATCAGCTCTGTTCATTCGGCTCCAGCATCTCCATTGCTGTCTGAACGGAGCCATAGATCTCACTCCTCTAGGTCGTCGAGACATTCTGATCATGACCTTCAGAGAGTAGTGAGTCGACTTAAGTCCGAGGCACTGGCCCAGATGCTTCAAAGCCCGACTCAACAGTCGATAGCTAATCCCATCATTCAGAATATTCCTCCTCAGACTCCTGTGAGTTCGGAGCCGGGGCGGCTCGGACCCGAGACTGTGGCTGCGTCGGAACCGATACCTTTGTCTTCGGTACCGTCGTCTGCTCAGATTTCTTCCTTGGAGGAATCTCGGCGCCAGATTTCCCTCGTCGGCTCTGAGGGGGCGAGTGGCATCGGACCCTTGTCCGACCCCGCTCTCCCTCTCGGTGCTTCGGCACTGGTGAGTTCGGCTCCGACATCGGCCTCGGAGCCATCACTGTCGGTGCCGGGGGAGGTTTTCAGCTTTTCGGAGCGGAGACCTCCGGCCCTGCCTGACAGGGGTGCCTTCGAGGTCATGAGGAGCGTGTTAGAACCTGGTTCAACCCCACAGTCGGCTCCATCTGCCCCCCACCTCCACGGTGCCTCCGGTGATTTCTGCTCACTCTCTCATCCCGGATCGCAGAGAGCCAGCTCCTCAAGTATCCCCAGTGGGGATCTCCTCCTCTTCTGAGGCCTCTCCTGACCCGGTAGGAGAGCCTCCTAGGAAGAGGCAGTGCAAGAGGAAGCACATAGACTCCCCTGAGTCTGTCACCTCTGACACAGATTTAGAGGATTCTGAAGGTTCCCCTCGTTCCCCCTCTGAAGATGTCTCTTTTGCAGACATCCTCGAGATCTTAAAACAGAGGGGGAATTGGCCGGCCCTCAACCCTTCAGAGGATGAATCTGTGTATCATGAGGCGTTTGGCTCTCGCTCTTCCACCTCCTGGGTGTCCCCTCCTTTTGACCCCCTTATGCAGGTGGTGGCAAAGAAGGCCTGGACGGCTCCTGACTCTGTGGATCCCACCCCCAGGAGACCTTCAAAGTTTATCACCGCCCCCAGGGACAAGGAGTTTTTGACCAAAGGCGTCTCTGTGGATGCTATGGTGGTGGCTGCAGCCACCAAGAAGGAGCTAGCAGATCCTTCAGTGCCTGTCTATCCTCCTAACAAGGAGTCTAGGACTATGGACAGGTACGGGAAGCGGATGTTCTCGTCGGCGACCTTTTCTATGCACTCGCTGAACTACCTGTGTCATTTCACTCGTCTCCAGAGAGATTTGATCAAGGAAGCGAGTGAAATGTTAAAGGACCCAACAGCTGCGGGTTTTCAGGACAGGATGAACTCTCAGCTGGCTACCCTCAATTCAATAGTTAACTCCTCCATGCGCCTCCTTTCGTACGCGGCTGATGGAGCGAGTAGAGCAGCAGGTACAGGTGTGGCCTTGCGTCGGCACGCCTGGATGCGGTTATGTAATTTTGCGGACCCTTTCAAGGCATCCTTCACTAACTCCCCGTTTGATGTATCATCCCTCTTTGGTCCTCAAGTGAAGGAAACCCTGGCTAGGTGCGAGATGGAAGGCAAGACTCTTTCTGCCGTTGGGGAGTCTGTTTTTCTACCCCTTCTAGGCCTTACCCCAAAGGCCAGAAGGGGGGAAAGATGTGGTTCCGCAAACAATCTCAAGGAGCATTGCCTGACGCACAGAGTCGATTCCCCTCTAGAGGCAGAAGGGGGAACAATAATGGTAGACACCGCCCTAGAGGCAGAGGGGGCCCGCAGAATCAGGGCAGTCGAGAAACCTTTTCCGACAAGCCCTTTCAGCATCCCTGAGGTGTTGCCCGACTGTCCACCTTCGGAGGCAGTCGGGGGAAGATTATCTCTGTACCCAGAAGCCTGGCAATCCCTAACTCAAGACAAGTGGGTACAGACTATCATTTCCGAAGGCTATACAATCCCGTTCTTTCGCTTTCCAAACCAAGCAAAAAAATCCCTTCCAGACGTTCCACCCAGTCAAAGGGGGCAAGCAGCTTTAGAAATATCAAAGCTGCTTGCAAAAAGAGCCATTCAGCCAGTTCCAGCAGACCAACAAGGATCCGGAATCTACTCCAAATTCTTTTTGGTTCCAAAGAAAACGGGACTGGAGACCCATTTTGGATCTCAGCAACTTGAACAAGTCTGTCAAGAAAACAAAATTTCGGATGGTCACACTGCAGTCCATTCTACCCCTTTTGGGACGGGACAACTGGATGTGTTCTATAGATCTCCAGGATGCGTACTACCACATCAAAATGAGCAGAAGCTCCAGGAGTTTTCTCCGCTTCAGGCTGGGAACCAGTCATTTTCAATTCAGGGCCCTGCCCTTTGGTCTCACTACAGCCCCCCGAGTGTTTACCAAATGTATGGCAGTGGTCGCCTCTCATCTGAGACATCAAGGATTCCAGGTGTTTCCATATCTAGACGACTGGCTCCTTACAGCCCCCACCAAGCATCTTCTGCTTCTCGCCAGAGACTATACCTTTCACACATGTCAGACATTAGGCATTTCAATAAATTACGAAAAGTCTGTTTTGTCGCCTTGTCATGTTACGTTCATAGGCGCAAATCTAGACACGGTCAGCATGTCAGCCAGACTCACAGAGCAGAGAATAGCGGACATACACAGACAAGTCTCTCTTGTCTTGCAAAGCAGCAAAATCAGAGTCAGACTAGTCCTGAAGGTCTTAGGGTTAATGGCGGCTGCTATCCCTCTTCTTCCTTTAGCCAGGTTCCATATGAGAATTTTACAATGGATGCTCTTCACTCAATGGTCGTACCAACAACTTCCAATGTCCCATGCCATTGCGATAACACAATCGTGCAGGAATCATCTTTCTTGGTGGATCACACCCCCCCCAGCTCTTCCTAGGAAGACCTTTTGTTCCTCCCCCTCCGGTTGCTACACTGACAACGGCCGCCTCCCTGATCGGGTGGGGGGGGGGGCATTACCAGGGCAGGACGGTCCAGGGCATATTGTAACCTTTTGAACGCCACTTGCACATAAATGTCCTAGAAATGAGAGCAGTGCTTCTAGCGTTGCAAGCCCTACAAGACTCTCTTCCCAAAGGGAGTATAGCATTTCAGACGGACAATATGTCTGTAGTGTGATACATCAACAAACAGGGCAGAACCAGATCCTACCCCCTATGTCGAGAGGCACTCAGACTATGGCAATGGGCGATTTCTTCTCAGCGGTTTCTGTTAGCAACGCACATTCCCGGGAAGTCCAATGTAATTGCGGACAAATTGAGCAGAGCTATTCTCATGCCTCACGAGTGGTCTCTGAAAAATTCAGTGTTGGACAAAATCTTTCGAAAGTGGGGCCGGCCTTGCTGCGACCTTTTCGCTACTCCCCAAAACAGCAAGTGCGACTATTATTTCACCCTCTTTCCCCAACCAGGCCATCCCAGCAGAGACGCTCTAGTCCACGTTTGGCCCTGGGGACTTTTGTATGCTTTCCCTCCCTCTCCGCTGATATCTCAACTAATACAGAAAGCCATCGCTCAGAAAGCTTCCATGATCCTCATTGCCCCTTACTGGCCTTGACAGATTTGGTTCCCATTTCTTCACCGTTATCTGCTGGAGCAACCCTGGCATCTGGACCCAGTTCCAGACCTCTTGACCCACCAGTCGGGTCAGTTGCACCACTCCCTCCCTTCTCTGAACCTCACGGCATGGTTTCTCCAATTCCAACTCTAGCCAGGCTTCCCCTAATATCTCACTCAGTCTGAGATATTTTAATAGCCTCTCATAAATCTTCCGATATTTTAATAGCCTCTCATAAATCTTCCACTAGGAAGATTTATCATAGTAAATGGAAACGTTTTTCCTATTGGGCGCATTCAAAGGATATAGATCCTTTCACTGCTTCCATTCATTCAGTTCTAGATTTTCTAGCCGAACTTTTCCACTCAGGTTAGTCTCCTTCTACCATCAAGGTTCAATTGGCAGCTATATCCAACTTTCATGTTGGAATCTCAGAGTCCTCCATTATGTCTCAAACCCTGCAAGGCCTTTTTAAAGGGAGTTTTTCTCCTCAAACCTCCTATCCGGGATCCTCCTCCTCTGTGAGATCTCAACTTAGTTCTGACATCCTTGATTCTTCCCCCCTTTGAACCTGCTGCTTCATGCTCAATGAAATTGCTATCTTGGAAGACTCTCTTTTTGGTAGCTATTACTTCAGCCAGAAGAGTCTCTGAAATTCATGCTCTGTGTAGTCGATCCCCTTATCTTTTGTTTCATAAGGATAGGGTGTCCTTACGTACCAACCCATCCTTTTTGCCTAAGGTAGTTTCTCCGGCAAATTTGAATCAAGCCATTGATCTTCCTGTGTTTTTTCCTAACTATTCCAACAGATCAGCACAAAAATTGCATTGGTTAGACGTTCATCGCCAACTTGGGTACTATTTGGACAGGACCAAACAATGTAGAAAGTCTGATCAACTGTTTGTTTCCTATGCAGAAGGCAGAATGGGCCTTCCAGTTTCTAAAGTATCTCTTTCTAGATGGCTTACTTCATTGATTACATTTGTGTATGAGATCAGAGATCAGACATCAACAATTGCCAACCAAACCCAGGGCTCATTCAACTAGAGCTTTAGCTACATCTATAGCTTTCCAAGACAGACTGCCTATTGATTCCATTTGTGCAGCAGCTACTTGGGCTTCTCCCAATACCTTCATTTCTCATAAGTTGGACTTGGCCTCTAGAGGCCGAGCCAACTTTGGTTCCACTGTACTCAAGAGTCTGTTCGATAGGCCACCCGGGACAAGGTGCTAGGGACGCGGTCCCATCCAGCAAGAATGAAGGCGAGATGGACAACTTAACATTTAGAAGTTATGTACCTACCATAACGTTCCATGTTGGTTGTCTTCTTCTCGCCTTCTTTCTTGTGTCCCACCCTCCTTCCCCCTACCCTGGACAGACCTAGAGGAGTTTGTTTGACCTTTATTTTTCTACCACCTCTATTTATATGTATTAGGACACCCTTTAGGCATCCTATAGAGGTGGGTTATCCATTTTCTTCCATTTGATGGAACTTTTTCCTAGCTGGGCCTAGCTTACAAACGCGATCTGAGGAGTTACCGCCTAGCATTGTGGGATATAGGGGAGCCTCGAGCCGGTGGAACTAGCTCTTGAGCTTTTAGAGTGGCCGAGTCTGAGCCGAGGATCGGCTCCGAACCATCCAGCAAGAAAGAAGGCGCGAAGACAACTAACATGGAACGTTATGGTAGGTACATAACTTCTAATTTTCTCTGAGTGGGATGTCAGCAGCTTGATCTTTGGTGACTCTGCCCTTTCTGACACCAACTTGTTTATCTGTCAGTTCTCTGTGCGTATAGTGCTGGAGTCTAACTTCCAGGTTCTTGAGTATTACCTTGTTCACATGTGAAGCAAGTGTACTTGCTCAATAGAGTACTAGTTTAGGATCGTAGGTTTATTAGGCTATTGGCCCTAAGGTCTCTACAAGCGGAGCTATGTTGTACACTTCCCTTATGGACCAAGATATATGTTTGCATGCATATCTAAGATCAGCGCCAGCTGCCTCTAGGAGGGACATAGGTGAAACCCCCAGTGTAAATTTATGGTTTCCCGTCCAGTTGTCCAGGTTACACTTAAGTAGGGTCATTGAGGAGCTCTGTTTTACATAATTAGAGGAGTTTGCTCCAGAGGAGTGGAGACCTGTGGGAGATGCATCTGTCTCTCCAGCATGTCCTGTTAATATTGCAGACTAAGTTAAGATCCCTAGAGGGACTCAAGGCAAGGTCTGAGGCTGCTTTGTAGGCCAGGCACAAGTCGTCGCTAAGCAGTCTATACGATACTGAATAAAGTGATGGGGCCTTATTTAGGTCATGTGTTGTAATGTTCTTGATGAGAAGCCTCTGAGGTGTCTCCAGTTGCTGCAGATGTCTGGTAAGGTGTGTACAGAAGGGAGCATTGTACTCTATTGGTCTGAGAGCTGAGTACAGGGGAGTTTATAACATTCTAAGCTTTGGATGCTATACCTGCTTATGAGGTGTGCAGCGTAGAAGGACTTTCTTACTACTGTAGACACCTGATGATCAAAATTAAGGCTGCTATTTACTTGCGTTCCTAAATCTCTCGCCACTGGTTTTGAACTTTGGGGGGGGGGGGGGTATTATTAATTTTGTAATTGGCAGGGGTTTCTCCTTTTCCAAAGGGGAGGTTTTATGCATTTAGTTGGTGTCCTTGGCTTTGACACCAGTCATTTGCTTGTGTGAGCCCATTTTGTAGTATGTTGACATCTTTGGGAGATTCGATGATTGCACCCAGTTTGTAGTCATTAGCAAATTTGGTAAGCCATAGGCCATCTGTTTCGCCTGGACATCTGAAAAAGATACTAAACATTAGGGTTGCCTGACCCTGATTCTTGTGAAACACCACTGGTAATAAATCTGCTAGTAGAGTTGGCTTCCCCAATTTTAATTGTGCGTTTTCTGTTTGTGAGCCGGTTGGCAACCCATCTAGTGACAGAGTCTATATTAAATCAGCGAACTCTTAAAAAAGCAAACGCTGAGTTATCGACCTCCATGTAAGGGAAAACTTACAATCCCGAACACTTGGAAAAGTGACCCCCCCCCAAGGAAAAAAAAATCACTGTTCCACAAAAAAATAACTTCAAAATATTACATAGTCTCCCCTACTTAAATACACCATCTCCAAGATCACACTACAGCGAAGAAATGGAGGCAGAGAAGCGATTCCTTTCCCAAGGAAAGAAATCACTTGTATGCCGTTTCGCTGTTTTGTGCTTTCAAGTTCGATCAAGATGCATTCGAAGTATTGTGTCTTCGATTATATAATAAGAACTCTAGTGACAAGGATGGGTTGCCAATGATTCCTGAATGAGGGATTTGTCAAAGGCCTTGGCTAGGTTAAGATAGGCAGTGTGAACTGTTTCACCTCCATCCAGGGCCTTTATGAGCTTCTCAAAGTCAACCCGGTTTAGCAGGCAAGATCTGCCCTTAATGAAGCTAAACTGGGTCGGGTCAAAGAGTTTGAAGATCACTTATATCCTTGTTGATAGTCCCATGATTGTTTTCTCTATGGCCTTGCAAATGAGGTTGGTTAGGCTTATGGATCTATAGTTCCTGGGGTCAGTTGAGGGACCCTGTTTATGCAAGGGGATTACAGTTGCTGTTTTTCACTCGGCTGGGACAAAGGCACTACTTAGACTGATGTTGAAGAGTGTGCTCAGCTGTTCTGCTAACTCCTGTTTTGGACCACTTTTATAAGCAGCCTGGGCTGTTGTCCAGTCCCATATAGAGATTATGTTTTCTGGCATTGAGAGTGCGGTTATGACTAGTTCTCTGGAGATAGTAGGCAGAGGACTGGTGACAGGTATGCTATGGGGTATGACTGGTGGGGACAGGACTGGTGACAGGTATGTTATGGGGTATGACTGGTGGGGACAGGAGGGTGAAGTTTTTGCAGAACCTGTCCATTAGCAGGTTAGCAATGTCCTCAGGTTCAGTCCAAGTGTTATCGTCCACAGCTAATTCTGCACAAAGTTGGGCCTTCTCTTTTAGATTTCAGAAGTAGCTAAAGAATGCTTTGTAATTTTCCTTGGCTAGGGATGCTAGTTTAGTTTTGTAATTAGCTTTAGAGGACTTGACATGATGTCTAAATCTGCTAGTTTATTCTTTGGAGGAAGTTTTTCCTTTGCTGGGACAGTTTCCTCTTGTTTTGACTGCATCTTTCTCATTGTATAACCTGTTGATGCTGGATGTCCACCAGGGTGGCTTATTTTTTTGAGAGGATCTTTTTTTTTTTTATCCATTCTGGTACGGCTGAGTCTGTACAGTTTATATAGGTGTTTATACAGGATTCTTGTGTACACCTCCGAATGGGGGGTCATTGTGGTCAGTGTTGGCATGGGGTCTTAAACTATTGATGCAATCAACTCAGTAGGCTATAGTTTGCTTTGGAGAAATTTAACCTTTTTGCTCCTGAGGGTGTGTTGGGTATGATCTTCACTTTGAATGAGTGTGATTTATGATTGGACTTTATCAGTGAAGGCCTCACAAATGGGGTGGCGCAGCGACCACACACACACACACACACACACACACACACACACACACACACACACATTGATGAGCACTACGTCAAAGATGTTACAGCCCCTTGTGGGGGTGCTGACTATCTGCTCCCTTTTGTTAAAGTCCAGGAACCTTTGGGCGAGAGTATTTGTGCTTGTATATGTTACCTAGTCTATGGAAAGATAGTCACCCATGACCAGGGTATTTAGCTGTACTGAGAGTGACTCAGGTAGGTCTAGGTAGGTTGTGTGGTTTTCGTGGTTCATGCTGGGGACCTATAGCTGACTATGTGGAGGGGGGGGGGTCTTTCTTACTCTAGGGAGTCGTACTGTTTAACCAGTCTAGTGGTGTATTAAGATGGATACTCTAACTTGCTTTTTTTTTCACTTGCATTGTGTGGTCTGATTGTGTGGAAGGCATTATAACCTGCATGGCTGGGGTACTTCTGAGGCCTCAATTACTGTTCCGACTTCAGGATCTTCCAGGGTGAAAAATGCTCAGTGCAGTTTCTGGCTTGGACTACTAGCATTTTTATGTCTGGAATGTTCTTATGACTTTGCTTCCCTCATAGTGCCTGTTTTTTAGGCAAGTACATTTGCCAGCAACCTAAAGCTTAGAGGCAACTGGTGAAGACCATCTGCGACAAAGCAGTGTGGTCTGTCGACCATATCATCCCAGGCTGTCTGATACTGGATCCCCGTAGACTGACACCAGAAGCTAAGCCAGTTATTGAAGTCCATCATTTTTTTGTTTTGTTTTATGGCATCTTGGGTGAGGGAAGAATGCTGCTTAGGGCTAGGGACATACCTGCCTGGGACACACTGAAAGCTCCAGCATGTCTCTCTCCACGTAGTCCATTGAGGTATGCCTCAAGTCATTCACTCCCAAGTACTTATTGAGAGACTTGAGTGCATGTGTGATTTCCCGTATCCTGGCACCAGACAAGCAGCTGACAATGACCTTGTCCAGCCTAGTGAGTGGGTATCTGTGTGCCTTACTGTGGAGTGTCCTATGGCCAAGACATTTGTTTTAGATATATTCTGCCTTGGGGGCTCATTGGGTGCGACACAGATGCGTGTTTTGTGTAGTGGATGCACTGCTGGAACCGTATTGTATGCAAAAGGTTTGGGTTTGAGCTTGGGAAGTCTTTACTTTTTGGTATATTTCTAGTGAGTACCTCCACTATGTGGGTTTGTGTTGTGTGCTTGGTATGTGTGGCAGGTGGAGTGTGGGTGCTGAGAACTTGCTTGGTATTTGGTATGTTACGTGAGGGAGAGCATTGATTCCAGATTCAGTAGTATAGCTACTTCTCATGTGTTGTATTTTGCAAGTTTTTATGAGTAGTAGATTGTCTGTATACATGAGGCAATTGCTACATTGCCTCAGGATGCCCATGTCAATCAGGCTGGCTGAAGAAACTGTGATAAACTGACCCTTAATTATGTCAGGCATAATCTGTAGTAAGTGGTGGAGGGTGAGCTAGAGGAGCTAGGTTCTGCTGTAGAACTAGTAAAATCAGCTAATCTGTGAGGTTTAGGGGTAGAAACTTGGGCCTCAAAGTAAAACTGGGTTGTTTGGGCAGCAGTGTGCAACTGCGTTGTGCACTGAAGCAGGAAAGCTTAGGAGGGTTCCCTATCGAGGGAAAATTTGACTGTTTGTGTCTAGCAGCAGTGCTAATCCTCATTGTGCAGCTGTGCGTAACTGCTGTGTTTAGATATCAGCTAATTAAAAGTTTTCAAACAGTCCACTAAGAAAGCCCAAGACTGAGCCTTGTTTCAATAATCCCAACTCCGATAGGTGCTTGACTACACTGTTCTGCCACAAGGGTACAGGAGGGCCCTTTTAATGTAAGATGACTAGCTAGTGCTCAGAAAATGCCTAATAGTCTAGATTTAGCAAGTATTAAGTCTAGCCTATGCTCTGTTTTCAAGTACTGTAAATAGCATTGCCCTTTTTGGGACTGGAGTATAAATTGACCTTTTCAATCTAATGGTGACTTGTTTTCCAAATTTGTGGGCAGATTCCACACAACACCGCAGTAGCATCCTTTTACAGATTTAGCCAGGCTTTCTGGACCTGAAGAGAGCAGTTAAATTCCCCAGAGATGCACTATCATCGTCTTTTGGGTCCCACCCATTTTTATGCCTATTTTATGTGCATTTCTTTTAATTTCTGCAATAGTCTTGAGCAGACCCCTTTTCTTATCTCATGTTCCAGTTCTCTACGGTGCTTATTTAAATATTCTCCCTCCTATCTCCTTGCTGTTTGAAACTCTCCATTTACTATGATGCGTCTTTACTGTTTCTGTTGCTTTCTGCTTGCTTTTCCTTCAGCCTGCTTTTGAAGCCTCCACGGGTAGTTTTGCCTTAAATATTCCAAGTAGAAATGCCAAACTTCTGTCCATAGTTCGATTGTTACTCACCAGGTCTAATCGCTTAAATATTTTCAGCTGCATTTTTCTCTTGAAATAGTGTTGAACTTGTATCTTACTGGCCTGGCCTATATGCTTTTCTTTAACTCCTGAACATTGCAGTGGGGAGCAAATCACCTAAGCTGCAGTCTATTCCAGGTCTTGTTTTTGCTGACTCTGTAGTCGGAGATGGAAGAATTCTGTAAATGTAGCCTGTCTGAATTTATTACTCACTATCTGAGGACTGACGTATGTAAAGCAGTTTCTTAGGCCGTTTGAAAACGTGTGCTGTGACCAGCAAATTATCTGTACAGACATTTGCTGTCGTACCTCATTTCATACTCCAAGGCCAAACCTGCCCATTATTCCAGTTGTATTTTTACTACCAAAATTAGTTTGTCGCCTATGATTTAATGTAATCTTTTTGTTCAAATCTTGTTAGATATTCTCTAGAAACCGATCAACATCCTTCCTTCCTTCCTTCTCTTGAGCACATGTAGTTAGATTACATTGATGTAATGTTAATGTTTACATTGTGGTGTGTGAGATTAATAATCCTTTTTTTTTTTTTTTTTTTACGGTTGTAAGCACCATGTCCTTTACATTCATTCCTCAACTAACTCGAGCTCCTCTCTCTGCCCATAATGCCCTAGTCAACCTGCTATACCCCAGATCTCATTTACCACCATAGCACTACAGACACAGATCAATTTTCTAAGGGCGTTTTGGCTGTTTATCTTACTGCAAGTCTGATATTTTTCTTCTCTAAAACCTCCTGCCTTAGTCTTGCTACTTTCACCCACCTCCTTCTTAGTCATTCAGTTTTTGAATTTCTTTGACTTTTGTACCTTGGGTAGCTGTCTGTACCATTGATACTTTTCCATATCCTTTCATCCTTTCTACCATCTAGGTGGTATTTGCTTTCCTACCATTGTTGGTAGCTAAAGCATAAAAGTTTCCATTTTATTTCCTTCCTTCCTTGTTAGTAGTGAGGAGCTGTATTACAGCCAAGAAATCAACTGACTTAAAAAAAAAAAAAAAAAAAAAAAAATCCAGTTCCTGTGGGCATAACATCCCTGTTTTGAAGGGATTGCTGCCACCTTCTACTTCAGGGGCTCAGACCCTCAAAATCATCTATCCAAAGTGTCTTGAGGGGAAAGAATTACGTAAGCGGTATCCAGCCAGCTTTTAGACTACTCCATCTTGAGAGCCTCTTCAAAAGAAATTGGGTCTGACCTCTTGGATCTGAAACAAAAGCAGTCCGATCCCATGACTTCACATCAGACAGCTGCTCATACCAAATCTCCAAGAACCCGGTCCCCAGGGTTCACTGTAGAATCAGTTTCCCATCTGCTCCATTCCCCTTTCCTTTAGGAGACTTCATGGAGAGAGTCTCTTCCCCAGTCCACCACTTCCATCTGGTCCTTCAGGAGCCTTTCAGAAGTCGAAGCATATAAGGTGATGAGGATGTTCCTTAGAGCGCTGTTTCAGATGGGGGTTATTTCTGCTGGGTGTCCCATCATATCCATGAGCCTTCCTTCTACTTCTCATGCAGTGATCTCTCCTGTGATCTAACCAACAGTTTCAGAGCCCTGTGATCTGAAAGACCCAAGAGTGTCTGTGTCTGATCCAGAGACAGATGAGTTCTTCGACTCAGACTACTTCCCTGACATTTTTGGGTGCAATTCCATTAGACCAGGACAAGTCTCTGAACTTGAAGCATCGGCTCTAGGTTCCACTCCGATGCTGGAGTCGTCCCTGTCCCTTGGAGCTTTGGCATTGGGTAGCTCTGGTCTGACTCCCCTTCGAGGCATGGGTTTTGGCAGGGTCACGGCGTGGTAGTTTTGGCAGTTTCATCTCCATTGAGGCCAGCTACAGCTTCTCCCAGTCCATCTGCCTTTGAGATAGTGAAGAGGGTTTTCTTTCATCCAAGAGATTTGACTACTATTTCCTCTTGGGAGGAACGGAGGTTGGTATGACTGTAGGATCCAAAGTCTAGTCCACAGGGACAGCTGACACTGTCAAGCATCCATAGAGTCCCCATTGAGAAAGTTTCCCCTCTCTTCAGATACTTCTCCAGATCACCCCACTAAAAAGATGCCCTGGAGGGAGAAGGTGTAAGAGGAGACGCACTCATTTCCCCCATAGTGCCTCAGCTAGGGCACTCTTTCTGGAAGCTTTTGGGTCCGTCCCATCTACGTCTTGGGTGACTCCCTCGGCAGATGAGCTTGTAGATCTAGTCTTTCGCAGGGTGCAGAAGTAATTGGATACTGTAGAACCCATTCTCAGTCACCCTGATAAATTTCTGGCACCTCCTAAAGAGAGGCCACACTGGGGCAATGGAGTCCCTGATGCTATGATTGTGGCGGCAGCCACGAAGGAGCTGGCAGTGTCCACCTAAGACTCCAGAACATTGGATATGCATGATTTAGTTTGCTCAGGCTTGCATTCTCTGAATTATGTGGCACATTTCACAAGATTACAGCAGGGTTTGATTAAGGAACTTTCCAAACCCCTCTGAGTCCATGTCTGTGGTGGACTACAAGAAGCCTTCACACCGCTCTTATTCATTTCTGCGTCCATGAGGCTAATATCCCATGCTGCAGAGGGCAACTCACAGGCAGCTGGTTTAGGTATAGCCATTAGACGTACCTGGATGCACCTATGTGACTTTGCAGAGCCTTTCAGGTATTCGTTCATCAGTGCCCCTTTTGATATAATATCTTTGTTTGGCCCTACTGCAGAGGAAATGTTTTCCCAGAGTGAACAGGATGAAGAGACCCTGTTTGCTACAGAGATACACTTTTCTCCACCTCATCGATCCTTTTTAAGAATCGGAGGTGGCAAGAAAATGTACTTCCTTAAGTTTTGGGGTCCTTTCCAGGACTCGACTCCCTCAGGGGCAGAGGAGTTCAAGCAGAAGAGGCCCACAAAACCAGGGTTTAAGAGATTACTTTTCAGATATATGCTCTTCCAGTGCTCCTGAAAGGTTGCTAGACTACTGAACTGTGGAGGCAGTCTGGGGAAGCTTGTCTCTGTACCCGGACACCTAGGCATCAATAAAAGATTCTTGGGTACTAAAAATCCTATTCAGCGGTTACCGCATACCATTTTACCATACCCCTCCAATGGAGGAAAAAAAAGGCTCCCTGATGTCCCACCCAGTCAGAGGGAGGGGGCAGCTCAAAGTTGAAACCTGCTAGACTAGAGTCATCCAGGAGGTTCCACCAGACCAGAAAGGATTCGGAACTTACTCTGGATTCTTTTTAGTGCCAAAACTGGAGACCGTAGACCATTTGTGCATCTGAGCAAACCGTGTCAGTTTGTGTAGAAGTCAGAGTTCCTAATGGTCACAGTTCAGTCCATTCTGCTCTTTCTGCACAAGGACAATTGGATGTGCTCCATCGATCATCAGGGCGCATATAATCACATGAAGATGAACAGGCAGTCCCAAAGATTTCTGCACTTTAGGCTAGGGGCCCGTCACTATCTGTTCAGAGCCCTGTCCTTTGGCCTCACCACAGCCCCCAGGGTGTTTACCAAATGCATGGCAGTGGTGGCGGATTGCTCAGATCGCTCGAGACTGCTGAGATTCAGAGGTGTTTCCATATCTAGACTATTGGCTTCTCACCGCTGCTACCAAGCATCTCCTAGAAGGATCCAGGGAGTACTTGCTCCAGTTATGTCCGTTACTAGGCATCTCTGTCACCATCTGCAAATTTCCTCTTCAGCCTGTTCAGAGCCTGGAGTTTATAGGTGCCCAGTTGAACACAGCAAGTCTGATGGCTTCTGTTCCACGACATCATGTAAAGATAATCTGGTACTAAGTGGAGCAGATTATTGCTCACACTTCTCCTTCATCCATACTTATTATTCATGCCCTGGGGTCAGTGGCAGCTGCCATAACCTTAGTTCCTATGGACATGTTTTATATGCACATTCTTCAATGGACCCTAGCTGTTCAGTGGTCTATTCTTTATCATTCCTTGTTCAGTGGTCTATTCTTTGTCATTCCTTGTTCAGTGGTCTATTCTTTATCATTCCTTGTCCTTTCTGGTCAAACTCAGTCGAGTTTGCAAAGATGATCACGGAGGATTCAAACAGTTTTCCTAAGCTGTCCTTTTGTAGCTTTGCCTCCAGTAACCGCAGTAGTAAAGGATGCCTTTTAACTGGGGTGGAGTGGCATTTCTTGGGATGGACTAGGCTCATGGTCCCTAGGATCATGAGGTTACTAGGCTATTTAACCTTGAGGCCCTTGTATGCCTAGCCAAGAGTCCAGCCCATGTTTAGACAAATTGGCACCAATGCCCCTGTCCAGCAGGGACATGGGTGGAATCCCAGGGGTATATTTTCTGTTTTCCATCCAGTTATCCAGGTTGTGCTTTAAAAAGGGGTAAAGAGCTACTGTGCTTCATGTGGAGAGGGGAATCTGTTCAATAGACTAGTCTCTGGGGCACAAATTTGTCCAGCCAGCAAGTCTTGTTGATGTCACAGACCAGGTTGAGTCTGCGCCTGCGGGTTACTTGAGTGGAGCTTGACTTGTGGATATGCAGCAGTCCCATCAAGGTGGGGGTCCATGATCGCCTTGTATGCCAGACAAAGGTCACCTCTAAGGAGTCTGCATGAAACTGAGGGATACGGCTTTTAGTCTGTGTATGGTAGTTGTTTGAGGCCCTGGATTGTCCTAGTGAGGAACCTCTGTGGTGTCTCCAGCTGTTGCATGTGTTTTGTGAGGTACATGCCAAAATTTACGTTGTACTCAATAATGGGCCTTATAAGGGAAGAATACAGGGATGTTGACCTTGTACCAGGTTGAAATACCCTTACTTATGAGGTGGGCCATTTAGAAGGCTTTTCCGTAACACGGAAACAACATGGTGGTCAAAAGTCAGGTTGCTATTAACCTGGGTGCCCAAATCCTTCATGACTGAGTGCTTAGGACGTTGTTAATGTGATAATTTGTGGGGACATCACTCTCCTCAAAGGGGATGATGATGCATTTTTTGGTATTCGGCTTGAGGCCATGTTTCTGGAATCAGTCATTTGTCTGAGTGAGACCCTCTTGGAGGATGTCCACATCACTAGGGGAATTGATGACCGCACCCAGCTTGCAGTCATCTGTAAACTTGGTCATAGCTCACTGGTTTTGGCCTGCACCTCAAAAGTGTATCCCAAGTAACAGATGCCCCAAGACTGAACCCTGGGGTATGCCGCTTGTTACGGGTCTAATGCTTGAAGTGGCTTCCCCTATTTTAAATACCCGGTTTCTATCAGTCAGCCAGTTTACTACCATCTGGTAACGTATGGATTGATGCCTAGTTGAGAGAGTTTATTATGCCCGAGTGGGGAATAGTGTCAAAGGCTTTGGCCAGGTCAAGGTAGGTGGTGTATACAGTCTTCCCCTCGTCCATGGCTTTGGTGACCTGTCTCGAAGAAGTCATCCAAATTTAGCAGACATGACCTCCTGTTGCCGAAGCCTAACTTTGTGGGATCAAGTGTTAGGAGGTTGACAATGTCCTTTGTTAATGAGGTCCATGATGATCCTTTCCATGGCCTTGCAGATCAGGCTAGTTAGGCTGATGGGTCTGTAATTTCTCCGGATTGGTGGATGCTCCTCCTTTGTGTAAAGGGATGACTGTGGCTGTCCTATACTCAGCTGGAACGAAGCCAGTACTCCAGCTTTGGTTGCATAGGCATGTTTAGCCCAGGCTTTCCTCTCCAGTCAGACCGTTATTTGTCTTCCCACAAGGCATCTACAAGGAAGATTTACAAAAGGAAATGGAAAAATAGTCTCTAATTGGGCTCTGCAAAGGGAACTGGACACCCTCACTGCTCCGATCTCTGCGTCCTAGCTTCTTCAAAGTTGTGCAAGGCCTTTTTTGCTTAGGTCCACAGTGAAGGACCCATCAACCCCCCACCACCAGCACCAGGATTGGGCAGTCATGCTGCAAGAGTTCAAGACTTGGGTTAAGAAGTCTGATTTAACATTTTTGTCATGGAAAATATTTTTTCTGGTAGCCATTACATGTGCAAGACAAGTTTCTGAACTCCAGGCTGTCTTCCAAATATCCTTTCCTTATTTTTCACAAGGACAAGGTTATCTTACAAACCAGTCAATCTCTTTTGCCTCAAGTAGCCCCCGAAACAAATGTCATTAAAGCCATTAATTTGTCTGTTTCTCCTTTAACAAAGTTGAGAGACAGTACATACTACGTCTTTTGGATGTACATAGGAAACCACGTTATATCCATAGAACAAAAGATTTCAGGAAATCAGAACAATTTTGTCTCCTCCCTAAACAGATTGAGATCACCAATGTCTAAAATTGCCCTGGCCAAATGGATTACTTATTTGCATTTGCTTTGCTTAAATCAAGGTTTGTCCCTATCCAGACCTCCTAAAGCACATTCCACTAGGTCCCTTGGCTGTTGCTGCCACCTCTTGGTCTAGAACTTTTATTGATGACATTTGCATAGCGGCTACCTGGTTTAGTTCTCATACCTTTATTGCTAATTTCAAATTGGATTTGACTTTCAGGAGCAGAGCTGCCTTTGGTTCTGCAGTACTCTGGAATATCCTTCCATGAGGGACACCCAAGGTTCAGGTAGCTGGGGATGGCCCTCCCAGTCATTGAGGAATAAGTAAAAAGGATAAAATAAGATAAGTTGTCAATCTCGCCTTCATTCTTGCTGGATGGGTTCGGAGCCGAACCTCTGCTCCGACTCTGCCGAATACTAAAGCTCGAGAGCTATTTTTACCGGCTCGAGGCTATCCTATGTCCCATAATGCTAGGAGAAATATACCCAGATCTCGTTTGCCGCTTAGCTACGAGGTTGCGTTTTTCACCGGCTCCAGGTCGTATATTTTTATTAATAACTTTTGAAGTAGTTTTAGTCAGTTTTTCATCCCTTTTTGTTCCTTTAGTATCCGTGTAGTTGGCGATTAGTCTTTCCTCCCATTTAGTTGCTAATTTCCCTTTTTCTCCACCCTTAAGGTGGTTGGGCTTCTGACCCTTCCCTTGTAGTACAGTTTTCCCCTGGCTGTTCTCTGTGTGTGTGTGTGTGTGTGTGTGTGTGTGTGTGTGTGTGTGTGTGTGTGTGTGTGTGTGTGTGTGTGTGTGTGTGTGTGTGTGTGTGTGTGTGTGTGTGTGTGTGTGTGTGTGTGTGTGTGTGTGTGTGGGTGTGTGGGTGTGTGGGGTGGGGGTGTGTGGGTGGGTGTGGGTGTGTGTGTGGGATCCTGTCCTTTTACTTGGTGGTAGTTCCCTTTTTTTATAGTAAATTGTTTATAGTGTAGTGTATTGTGTGTGGTTTTTGTACAGTATGTCCAAGGATACTAAGGTATCTGGTTTCAAGAAGTGTGACTCGTGCTGTCAGAAGATGTCTCTGACAGATGGTCACACTTGTGTGTATTCTTTGGGCCCTCTGCACCTGCAGGACTCGTGTTCCATCTGCCATGCTTTTAGCCCTAGAGTGTCCTGCAGGAGCGCAGAAGCAAACTCATACTTGGAGGCTTGTTTAAGCCGGAAGATTATCCGGCTAAGACTATGGCTGGGAAACCTTTAAAGCCCACCAAATCGTCAGCTCCATGTTCGGAGCCGGCACAGAGCGGTGCTCTTGCTGCCTTGTCTGTTCTGGCCGGAACCGAGGCATCTAGACCTCAGTCGGCTCAGACTTTAGTGTCAGAGCCGTCCCCAAGCAGAAAGCGCTCTAGGTCTCCGACTCTCGAGTCTGTTAGATCGGCTCCAAAGTCTCCACTCTTGTCGGAGCGGAGCCATAGATCTCATTCCTGTAGGTCTTCCAGGCTTTCGGACCATGACCTCGAGAGGGTAGTCAGCCGGCTTTTAAAGTCGCAGGCACTGGCCCAGTTGCTACATAGCCCGTCTCAGCAGACAGGGGCTACCCCTACACCCGCTCAAGTTCCTCCTATGACTACCCTGCTGAGTTTGGAGCCGGAGGTCGTCGAGGGGAGTACTGTGGGGGCGTCGGAACAGATTCCCCTGTTGTCGGTTCCTTCGTCGGCTCCGATCCCATCCTTGGCTCCGTCCTTGGAGGGATCCAGGTGCCGAGACTCCCTCATCGGCTCTGAGGGGGCGAGTGGCATCGGACCCTTGTCCGACCCCGCTCTCCCTCTCGGAGCTTCGGCCCCGACATCAGCCTCGGAGCCGTCCCTCTCGATGCCGGGGAGAGTTCTCACCTCTTCGGAGTTGGGTCCTTCTCTGCCTGACAGGGGCGCCTTTGAGGTGATGAGGAGTGTGCTGGATCCTATACCGGCACCACGGTCTGCCTCCTCTGCCCCTCCCTCCACGGTGCCTGCTTCGGCCCCTGCCTTACCCTCCTGACCCCATGCGAGGAGAACTGACTCTCCAGGCTGCCCAATTGGGCCTTCCTTTTCAGAGGCCTCCCCTGACCCTGCGGGGGAGCCCCCTCGGAAGAGGACATGTAAGAGGAAACATGTTGACTCTCCTGAGTCAGTGACATCTGACACCGACCTAGATGATTTGGAAGGGTCCCCAAGGTCCCACTCTGAGGATGTCTCCTTTTCTGACATCTTAGAGATCCTCAGAGGGGGAACTGGTCTACCCTTAACCCATCAGAGCACGAGTCTGTGTACCTGGATGCCTTCGGTTCTCGCCCTTCCACCTCCTGGGTGTCCCCGCCTTTCGACCCACTTATGGAGGTAGTGGCTCGGAAGGCGTGGACTGCTCCGGATACTATGGAACTAACTCCCCGGAGGCCCACTAAATTTATTACTGCTCCCACAGATAAGCGGTTTCTTTCCAAGGGTGTTCCCGTGGATGCCATGGTGGTGGCGGCAGCCACTAAGAAGGAGTTGGCTGACCCTTCAGTACCTGTCTATCCTCCTAATAAGGAATCTAGGGCGATGGATAGGTACGGCAAGCGGATGTTTTCCTCAGCGACCTTTGCTATGCGGTCGTTGAATTACTTATGCCATTTCACCCGACTTCAGAGGGACCTTCTCAAGGAACTGGGTGAAACATTGCAGGACCCAACAGCTGCGGGGTCTCTGGAAAAGATCAACTCCCAGCTAGGGACCCTGAACTCTGTCGTCAACTCTTCCATGCGGCTCATCTCGTATGCAGCCAGTGGAGCGAGTAGAGCCGCAGGTACGGGTGTTGCTCTAAGGAGACATGCCTGGATGCGGCTCTGCAATTTTGCTGACCCCTTCAAGGCGTCATTCACTAACACCCCCTTTGATGGTTCTGCTCTTTTTGGACCTTAAGTGAAGGACACCTTAACCAGGTGCAAAGAAGAAGGCAAGACTGTCTGCTGTGGGAGTCTGTTTTTCCGCCCCTTCTAGACCGTATCCTAAGGGTCAAAAGGGCGGGAAAATGTGGTTCCACAAACCTCAGGGAGTTGGACACACGTGGTGAGCTTCCCTCTAGAGGCAGAGGAGGGAACAATAACAGATGCTGCCCTAGGGGCAGGGGGGGGTCCGTAGAATCAGGGTAGCAGAGAATCTTTCTCTGACCAACACTTTCAGCACCTCCTAAGGAGCTGCCCGACTGTCCACCTTCGGAGGCAGTCAGGGGAAGACTTTTGCTGTACCCAGAAGCCTGGTTCTCCCTTACGCAGGACAGATGGGTACGGTCGATCATATCAGAGGGTTACAAAATCCCATTTATCCACATCCCACATCAACCAAAAGGGCCTCTTCCAGACATTCCACCCGGTCTGAGAGACCAAGCAGCACTAGAAATTTCAAAGCTGCTTTTAAAAAGAGCCATCCAGCCAGTCCCGGCAGACGAACAAGGATCCGGAATCTACTCCAAATTCTTTTTGGTACCAGAAAAGACTGGGGACTGGAGACCTATTTTGGATCTCAGCAGACTGAACAAATCAGTTCACGGAACAAAATTCCGGATGGTCATGCTACAGTCCATTCTTCCCTTTCTGGGTCAGTATAATTGGATGTGCTCTTATAGACCTTCAGGATGCGTACTATCCTATCAAAATGAACAGGCGCTACAGGAGGTTTCTCCGCTTCCGGCTGGGAGCCAGTCGCTACCAATTCAGAGCCCTGCCCTTTGGCCTCACCACAGCCCCCAGGGTGTTTACCAAATGCATGGCAGTGGTTGCGGCTCACTTGAGACGTTGAGGATTCCAGGTGTTTCCATATTTAGATGACTGGCTCCTTACTGCCACCACCAGGCATCAGCTTCTTCAAGCCAGGGATTACACTGTACAAACCTGCAAAGCGCTAGGCATCTCTCTAAATTTCGAAAAATCTGCTTTGTCGCCTTGTCAGCATATTACCTTCATAGGCGCCGTGTTAAACACGGTAGAGTTGTCAGCAAAACTTCCTACGCAAAGAGTATGCGACATTCGCAGTCATGTTCAAGTCCTGCTACAAGAGGACCGGGTCCAAGCCAGGTTTGTACTGAAAACGCTTGGTCTGATGGCTGCAACAATCACCTTGCTCCCCCTAGCTCGTTTTCATATGCGGATACTACAGGGATGCTTTTTTCCCAATGGTCTTTTCAGCAGCTTCCCATGTCACACAGGATTCTCATCACTCAGTCTTGCAAATGACACCTATCGTGGCGGATGGACTCACCCCAGGTGCTTCAAGGCAGACCGGTTGTTCTCCCATCTCCGGTTGCCACCGTGACAACGTATGCCTCCCTGATCGGGTGGGGGGGGGGGGCATTTTCAGGGCAGGACAGTCCAGGGCGCATGGCAACCCTTCGAGTGCCACTTGCACATCAATGTCCTGGAGATGACTGGTCCTGTTGGCGTTGCAGGCTCTCCAGGACACTCTTCCCACTGGATCGATTGCAATACAGATAGACAATATGTCTGTAGTATGGTACATCAACAAACAGGGCGGAACCAGGTCCTATCCTCTTTGTCGGGAAGCGCTCAGACTATGGCAGTGGGCAATCTCTTAAAGTTTTCTGATAGCAAAACACATTCCCGGGAAGTCCGGTGTCATAGCAGACAGGCTGAGCAGGGACATTCTCATGCCCTACGAGTGGTCTCTCAACCAACTAGTAGTGGACCAAATGTTCAGAAAGTGGGGGCAGCCTTGCGACCTTTTCGCAACCCCTCAAAACAACAAGTGTCAAGACTTCTTCAACCTCTTCCAGGCCTCTCTCCCAGAGACTATTTAGTCCACGATTGGCCCAGGGGTCTCCTTTATGCTCCCCCCCCCTTTCCCTTAATCACTCTTAGTCCAGAAAGCAACTGCCTTGAGATCCAGGATGATCCTCATTGCCCCTTACTGGCCTCGACTAGTCTGGTTTCCGTTCGTACAACGTCATCTACTGGAGCAGCCCTGGCATCTGGACCCTGTACCAGACCTTCTGACCCATCAATCGGGCAGGCTGCACCAATCCCTGTTTTCTCTCAACCTCACAGCTTGGTTGCTCCACTTCCAACCTTAGCTAGACTTCCCTTAATCTCCCCGTCAGTACGTCAGATTATCCTTGCCTCTCGCAAGTCTAACACCAGAATGACGTACGCAAGTAAATGGAAACTTTTCTCTATTTGGGCAGAAAGGAACCAAGTTGATCCCTTTACTGCCCCTGTCCAAACAGTTCTAGATTTTCTAGCGGAACTCTTTCAAAAAGGTTCTTCAGCCACTATCAAAGGCCAGTTGGCGGCTATTGCAAATTTCCATGTTTGCTTGTCTGAGTCAAGTATTATGTCTCTCAAGCTCTGCAAAGCTTTTCTGAAGGGCACCCTATTACTTGGGCCCCCAGTCAAAGACCCTCCTCCACCGTGGGATCTAAATTTGGTACGGTCGTCTTTAATTCTGCCTCCTTTTGAGCCTGCTGCCTCCTGCTCGTTAAAACTGCTCTCGTGGAAAACACCTTTCTTAGTAGCTATTACCTCAGCCAGAAGGGTTTCTGAACTACACGCACTTTCTGTTTTTCTTGTTTTTCGCAAAGATAGAGTGGCTCTTAGGACAAATCCATCCTTTTTACCTAAGATACTCTCCGAAAAAAATCTGAATCCGACCATTGATCTCCCAGTTTTCTTTCTAAATTACACTGATAGAGCTGAGAGAAAATTACATTGTTTAGATGTCCATAGGCAATTACGTTTCTATCTGGATAGAACCAAGCCAATGAAAAATCAGACCAACTCTTCTTGTCTTGCGCCGAAGGGAAGCAGGTCCTTCTGGTTTCTAAAGTAACCTTGTCAAGATGGTTAACCTCTCATCTCTCTGACCTATCAATTGAGGCATAAGGAGCTCCCTACCAAGCGTAGAGCTTATTCAACTAGAGCATTAGTTTCCTCAGCTGCTTTTCAGGTGAGATTACCTATGGACTATTTGTGCAGCGGCCACATGGGCCTCTCCTCATACCTTCATCTCTCATTACAAACTGGATATTGCCTCCAGAAATGGGGCTGATTTTGGTTCCAATGTACTCAAGAGTCTGTTCCATTGAGCCACCCCGGGACTAAGGTGCTAACAACAACAGCGTCCCGTTGTCCCATCCAGCAAGAATGAAGGCGAGATTGACAATTTAACATTTAGAAGTTATGTACTTACCATAACGTTCCATGTTAGTTGTCTTCTCGCCTTCTTTCTTGCGTCCCACCCTCCATCCCCCAAGCCTGGAAAGACCTAGAGTATTGGGTGAGTTTTTTCCTTCTCACCAGGATTATACCTTCAGCTAGAGCTCTTCCTCCCCTTTCGTACCCCTGGTGCCAGGCAGGCTGTAGGGTTTATATTTCTACATAGCTCTCAATTTTGTCTTTTTTCTAGTTGTGGGACATCTGTCCATAGTGTTAGCTATCGAACAAGATCTGGGTATATTTTTGCCTAGCATTATGGGACATAGGATAGCCTCGAGCCGGTAAAAATAGCTCTCGAGCTTAAGTATTCGGCCGAGTCGGAGCCGAGGTTTGGCTCTGAACCCATCCAGCAAGAAAGAAGGCGAGAAGAAAACGAACATGGAACGTTATGGTAAGTACATAACTTCTAAATATTGACTCCACATAACTAATGCATTTGTGTTGTCCATTTTCATTCATCTCCTCACCATCCTTCCCCTTTTCTTTCATCTCCTGGAGTGACCTTGTGGGTATTGTAGAACAACTGTTCCAGGTTTACTTAGGTTTACTTCTAGGGCTTATAAGGCAGCAAACTCTGAGGTATAGCAGGTTGATTGCAATGTATTAAGATTTAACTTCATTGGACTGTAAAGCTCCTCTTCTAAAAGACAAGATGAGATCTTGAACCCTGTTAAGACTGAGTAAAGCTTTTTGGGGTGATAGTAACACCCTGCAGATTAGACGTAGGCTTTAGTCCAGAAAAAAATAATTTGCATGGATGAATACTCACTGTTCAGTTTTGTACATTTGCATATGTAGGTAGAATTGGGATTTTACAGATTCCTCAGTTTAAGAAAAGATTTGTTTTATGAGTGAAACACCAATAACAAGTTTACTTCATTTCTCTATGCTTCCTAAGTCAGTGTTGGATTTTGTAGTTAGTACAAGAAGAACAAAGAAAAATATATATGTTAACATTTTTTCCTTTTCTCCTTACAGCTTGTAGAAACGTCCCTTAAAGGAGAAATCGTTTTTGACCCTAGGAGTGCTTATTATTTGTGGTTCGTCATGGACTTCTGTGATGGTGGAGACATGAATGAATACCTGTTATCCAGAAAGCCTAGTCGCAAGACTAATACAAGTTTCATGCTTCAGCTCAGTAGTGCATTAGCTTTCTTACACAAAAACCAAATCATTCACAGAGACCTTAAGCCTGATAACATCCTGATTCTGCAAAGTAGGACCTTCACTGGAGCCCCTGAACCTACTCTGAAGGTGGCAGACTTTGGCTTGAGTAAAGTTTGTTCTGCTTTGGGTCTTAACCCAGAAGAACCAGTAAGTGTGAACAAATGCTTCCTTTCCACAGCATGTGGGACAGACTTCTATATGGCCCCTGAGGTTTGGGAGGGGCACTATACTGCAAAAGCAGATATTTTTGCTTTGGGAATAATAATTTGGGCTATGGTAGAGAGGATTACCATCGTAGACACTGAAACCAAGAAGGAATTACTTGGTAGCTACGTTAAGCATGGTAGTGAGATTGTACCTGTGGGGGAGGCACTGCTGGAAAATCCCAAAATGGAATTGATCATACCTCTCAAGAAAAAGTCAATGAATGCCAGCATGAAACAGTTGATTAAGGAGATGTTGGCAGCTAACCCCCAGGATCGACCCGATGCTTTTGAATTGGAACTGAGACTGGTCAAAATTGCATACAGAGACTGGGCCTGGGATACGTGATTAACTGGAGAGACTTTTTTTAAACTACTACGTTTGTTGTTTCTTGATGGTTTTGCCAGTCTGGGAACAAAATGATATTCCTGTTTCAGGATTTTTTTATTTATTTTAGTTGCCATGTAACCTGATACTGGAAAATATTCTGGATTTGCAGTTTTGATTGTGTACTCTTCCTTAAATTTAATTTTTTTTTATTTTTTGACCCTGTGTACATATGTAAAGGCATGAATTGTCCACTTTTTGTATACAAATGGGCCGAGCCTGGCATGACACTTGCACATAAGACCATACTGTGACGATTTTGAAGTTTTTCTTTTTGATTACTGAGCAGTTCTTTCTTACCACATTCCCCTTTCTGGACTTGTATTCTGGAGGAGCATGGATTGCATGCTGGCAGTGCAAATCCTGAATGTTCTAACAGGTTCATTCCATATATTAAATACATACAAATTTGTTCTAATTGAAATAAGTCTATTGATTTTTGGAGGTGGTGTTTTGAGATTTGATTTAGTGTTTTTTAATGAGTTTTTAAAACTAAGCCTGTAGATTTAGGAGGAAGTTTATCTGGTGAAATCTGTAAATTTGAATTTATTAAATACATAGTAGTGATTTTGAAAAGGTACAATGTTTTTAATGTCCGAAGAGATGCAGTGTATAGTTTCTGCACCCTTGGATCATACACTACTGCACAGTCTTGCTTTTCCTCCCTTCAAAAAAATCTGCATCTTATGTCTATTTTGTTTCTTCTTTTTAACACCTTTATTAAATTCTTACTCTTCGAACAATGAAGTTGGGTGCACATGTAGAAAATAAACCCATCCTGAACCTTTTTCATTCTTGCATTATCCATGTGAGTTTCATCATTCACTCCAACGTTGCCTTCTCTTAATGTTCACTCCTCTGCCTAAATGTATTGTCCCCAGAAATTCCAATAATTTAATTTATTCCTTCCCTTTTCTAAAGTGCCTACTCCAATTTTCTCCTTTACAGTTGTCTGTTTTAGTTATGGTTGGTTTAGATTCTGATTTTCCATTCTTTTAAGTAATTGCATTTTTGGACACAGTAGCATTAAACTTGGACCTTACTATGTCTAAATATTTCAGTTCCTGTGTCCTTGATCAAAATAATTTCTTTAGTTTAACATTTTCTCCCCCAACATTTCTGGCAAAGTATTTTGTAGGGAATTTTGAAAATCTGCCAACTGATCTGTTGAGTCAAGCCTGTCACTTTGTGACCTCAGGGACTGTAGCACACTAGGCCTGGTCTTTCGAAAACTCTACATTTTTTGTAAACTTTTATTCATTGCTTCATTAATGCAGTCTACTAGTTGTAGCCTCTCTTCCCCTTCTGTCTTTAGTCTTTAAGTACTGACATTTGATCTTGCAGTCCATGGGTTTGAAATACGATTCAGTGTCTCATCTGTCTGAACCCTGTGGGTTATCTGATCCTATCAGGTTAGAGGCCGACATCTCAGAATCTTCAGCACTGAAGCTCTACCACCTCTTCTATAATATTCTGCTCACCTAAATCTCATCCTTGGGTCTCATTTGCTGCTTCAGTGTCAGACATGTCTGTATGAAGCTCCATCAGCTAAGTGCCTTTTCATATTTGTAAAATTCCTCCTCTCTTCTTAGTCTGTTATATTCCAGACGTTGGTTAGAAGTTTCTTAGCTTTTGAGTCACTGTGTGACATTGCGGTGAGTTTTGTGGTGTGTTTCTCTGTTGACCCTATTTCTGCCATTGTGGATTTCTTCCCTACTTTGTTCTCACTGTCTTCAAAAAAAAAAGTAGTGGTTGTGTTAGAGTTGCTGTTTTTTGTTAGTGGGTCCTTTACTACTGAAGATTCTACCTCTGTGTGCTCAACAGATGAGGCTTCACACTTCAGAAAGTGTTAGGGGTGTGGAACAAGTTGTCCCCTCCCCCCAAGACTCCAGTGATCACTTCTTGTTTAGTTGTAGCCCACTTTGATTTGGATTGTTAGGCCTGAACAGCCTTTGGAGCCAGGGCCTCCCTACAAGATAACCTCACTCTCAAGGAAGGAAAAGAGTAAGGAGAGAAAGAAGACTTAGGAAGAACCAGGTTTGGGTCAGCTCCATTCACACTTATTCCATTATTCCAGATCTGGAGTTTCCCCTAGAGCATGCCCTCCGAGTCCAGGCTACTGCCTCATACCCAAAACGTTTTTCTGCCCGTGCCTCAACCTGTAAAGCAAGCTTCCATTGCTGTGTCCTGCAGCAGCGACCACGCTTTTAGACTACTAATCACTGTTCCATTGCCCTCCTCTCCCCTTCATCTGTGTGACTGCTTGGCTTCATTCTGCACCTGCCTTGATGTACCCAAATCTGGTTGTCTTGGAACTGAGCACATCCCAGAGCAGTGGGGTTGAAGCCGAAGGCCCAGGATCTTCTAGAGACTCTGATGGTCTTGAGCTCTCTACTGTCGGATTTGGTTCTGCGGTCGGTCACACACACCCCACTGAGCTGGCTGGCTGGTGGGCCCTAGATCTGCAGATTGAGTCTCTTGTTCTTACACCGCGCGTTATCCTGTGTTTGGGATATAACAGATGGTCAACTTGCAGAGCTTCAGGGCACATGCCCACGCGGTCAGGCAGCTTGCGTTGAGCTGACTAAAGGACGAGCTTGATAACAAACCCTTTTACTGCCACAAGTTGTACTCCTCTGAAGACTTTCAAGAATAGACTGTCTGGTTGTGCTATTTCTTTGCTGGGCAAATAAATGGTTGAGTTTTTCCTCCTCAAAGGCAACTTAATAATTTTGCTCATTTATACTTCAGGAATGTTATCTTAAAGCCAAATTTGATAAACCTAAACAATACTTAAGAAATTCCCAAAGTGGAACTTATCTGCTCTTCAAAGGAACACACCCAAGCTCACCGGGTCTCTAAAAAAGCCTTAGCAAGCATATAATCTTTTAGTAGTAGTAAAGAGGGCTACCAAAAACTTTTTTTTGTTTCAGTCTGCCCAGCCTGCTGGCCTGGACAGTTTGATATGTGGAAGGTGCCCTGGAGCTTTTGAAGCTGCCTGGTTATCTGTTGTATCCTTGGCATGATATAAACCATGTACCAAAGGCTATTGCAGCACTAATCAATATGATGAATATCTAGCAATGACAATTTGGCAGGGGGACATGGGGAAGGAAAAGTTGAGATGGAAAACTACACAAATCTAGCATTATGGTAAATGCATAACTTTTTCATATCTGAAGTGGTCTTTTCCTTTAGTCTGAAGCTGTGGTTTGAAGTCCCCAGCCAGACAGGTGGGGGTTATTAGGAGAGACCATTCTGACAAATGGAGCTGAAGAGACTTGGATCTAGACTGAATCTTTGTTTAGTAGTGGGAGACAAACATGCAAGTGTTAGCCCATTTCTTTGCTGCACAAATGTTTTGTAGAGAAGCATGGCTTAAGAAGGCCATTGAAGCCCCTAACTGCCCAGGCTTCCTGGCCTTTGGGAGAGAGGGTAGAGAGAAGAGGAATAAGAAAAGATAAAAGCAGTCAATGCAGTCAGAAAGTGCTTACTCAAGGCTTACTTGTTTTTTCATTTGTTTTCAGAAAAAAGGATGCATGATCAGATTTCCATGTAGTTGCCAAATAGTCTCAGCTCTAGATGGATATTCAAATATAAATTCACCACTACCCAGAAAAAAAGAAATAGTTAAAAAGACAGGGGAGATGGACTCTGAGGTCACCCCTCTGAGGTCACCTTAAGAAGGCCCTGGACAGGTTGTCTGGACAGGGGCAGCCCATACCTCTGCCTTGAATTTGGCATGGCCATCCTCACAAGCATCTCATACTCAACTGCCTCCCACCTGCAGACAAGAACAGAGGAATATAACCCATCAGTCAGCTCAGCTGACTGCCCTGACTCAGTGTTAGGGTTGACTGCCTGGGTGCACGTGACATGCAGCAGAGGCACCACTAAGACCTAAAGACGCAGCAAAATACTATGTTAGCAAATGAAAAGACAGAAAATACTATGTTAGCAAATGAAAAAGGTTTTAGTTAGAGAGTTTAATTTTTAACTAGCTTTTGTTGTTTTCCTTTTAGTTTTTCTATTCTTTTATCATTCTTTCTACGCCTTATATCTCTTCAGGGACTTCATTGTCCAGCAACTCTGAGGGCTTAGGAGCTGGCAACTGGGATCCGAGTGGAAGCTGAGTTATACAGCTATTCCTCCAGCACATAACCCCTGCCAACCCCAATAGACCTTCCCATTCTCCCCTGACAGCCTCAGAGAGATCTCTGGGCTTTTTAGAAGAGAGGCTTACTGTCAGAGACAGCCCTACACTGTCGACAAGTTCTCAAAAAACTTGTTTAAAAACAGAAAAATCTTTCCTTTAACTTGTGTGTGTGTGTGTGTGTGTGTGTGTGTGTGTGTGTGTGTGTGTGTGTGTGTGTGTGTTTAGGATCCCTGTAGGTTAATTTTATTCCTTTTTTAGTGTATTTCCTCCCCTCGCTGGTCGTAGTGTGTGTGTTTTTTGTGTTTTGGGGGCCTGGTGTGCTTGTGTATTTTTTTTTCCTTTTCTTCACCAAAGTTTTAGCAGTGATAGCGGCCCACCTGAGACGCCAGGGAATGCAGGTCTTCCCGTACCTGGACGACTGGCTCCTGACCACCCCAACAAGGCATCTACTCTGCTCAGCCAGAGATTTTTTTCTTCGCCTAGCCCCCCAGTTAGGCATCACGATCAATATGGACAAGTCCTCCCTTGCTCCAACACAAGTGATAGACTTCATAGGGGCCAGGTTAGATACGAGAAGTCTACGAGCCTACCTCACTTCGGAACGACTACAGAACCTCAGTCTTCATGTGCGGGCCATCCTCCAATCAGAAGCTCCACCCGCGGAATTGGTCCTGAGGGCACTGGGCTCTATGGCAGCGGCAATTACTCTCCTCCCGTGCGCTCGCCTAAACATGAGGGTATTACAGTGGACCCTTCAAGTACAGTGGTCTTTCCAGCTTCTCCCTCTCTATCACCCTGTCTCTATCAGCAAAGCTTGCAGGAGGGCTCTGTTATGTTGGCTGCATTCCCCAGACCTCCATACAGGTCGTCCCTTCTGCGCTCCACCTCCCCTCGTCACAGTGACCACGGACGCTTCTCCCCTCGGGTGGGGGGGGGCATTGCTCAGACAGAACAGTCCAAGGCACATGGAACGACTCGGAGACCTCCCTGCATATCAATGTCCTGGAGATGAGGGCAGTGCTGTTAGCGTTGCAAGCATTTCACAACCTTCTTCCCGTCGGAACTATTGCGATACAGACGGACAACATGTCAGTTGTCTGGTATATCAACAAACAGGGGGGAACCAGGTCTTATCCTCTCTGCCGAGAGGCCATGAGAGTGTGGGAATGGGCGATCTCCACCAACCGCTTTCTGATCGCAACGCACATTCTGGGACGGTCCAACATTCTGGCGGACAAACTTAGCCGCACTATTCTTTCCCCTTACGAGTGGTCTCTCAACTCCCGTGTCGCAAAGCAGATTTTTGCAAAATGGGGGCAACCCTGCTGCAATCTTTTTGCCTCTCCCTCAAATATGAAATGCGACAATTTCTCCCTGATTCCCCCACCAGGGGAAGCCCCGGGAGACTCTCTAGTGCATGCTTGGCCACCTGGTTTACTTTATGCCTATCCTCCTCTACCCCTGATGCTAAAGATGTTACAGAAAGCCTCTCGGTTGGGGAGCAGGATGATTCTCATTGCCCCATTCTGGCCTCGACAAACTTGGTTCCCTTACCCGTGGTCTCACTTGGTGAATCCTCCCTGGATTCTGGATCCCAGCCCGGATCTGATCTCCCATCCATCAGGCTTACCGACCCCGAATCTGGACAACCTGAAGCTGACTGCTTGGCTGCTCCAGTTCCACTCTTAATTAGGACTCCCGGTATCTCCTCACCAGTCTAAGCCATCTTGGTGGCAGCGCATAAACCTTCCACCAGGAAGATTTACCGCAGTAAATGGAAGTGCTTTTCCGTCTGGGCAGAACATCATAATTTGGACCCCTTCACTGCTCTGCTAACATCAGTTTTGGACTTCCTTACCGGGCTTTTTCAGCAAGGGGCTAGCTGTTCGACAGTTAAGGTACAATTGGCAGCCATCTCCCATTACCATGTAGGACACGAGACCGGTCCCTTGATGTCAGCTAAACTATGTAAAACCTTCCTCAAGGGTACCTTTCTGCTTAGGCCCCCGATCAAAGAAGCCATACCCCCTTGGGACCTATAGCTAGTTCTTCAGGCCTTGACTACTTCCCCCTTTGAACCAGCTGCCTCTGCTGATCTTAAATACGTGTCTTGGAAAACAGCATTTCTGGTAGCCATCACCTCTGCGAAAAGAGTTTCGGAACTTCAAGCTCTTTCCGTAAAACCTCCTTACTTGGTTTTTCATCAGATAGTGTACCTCAGGACCAATCCATCTTTTCTACCTAAGGTGGCCTCAGAAACCAATATCAATCAGTCCATCAATCTTCCTGTTTTCTTCCCTAATTGCCAAAATAAAGGAGAATACAAGCTGCACTCGTTAGATGTGCACAGGCAGCTGCGTTTCTATATTCATAGGACTGCTGGTCACAGACCATCTGATCAGCTGTTTGTTTCCTTTGCCAAATTCAATTTAGGTAAAGCTGTTTCGAAGGTCACCTTATCACACTGGATTTCCCAATTTATCCTTCTAGCTTATGAGGCTTCTGGGAGGCCCGCACCTCAAAGGGTCCATGCTCACTCCACTCGCTCCATATCTATTTCTACTGCATTCAGATCTAGAGTCCCTTTTGATGATATTTGCTCGGCAGCCACTTGGGCTTCATCTCATACCTTTATTCACCACTGCAAGCTGGACGCCCCTTCCAGAGGGAGAGCATCTTTTGGCTCCGCAGTGCTCCGGAACATCCTTCCATGATGGCCGTCCAAGATTCAGGTAGCTGGGGACTCTCTCCCACAGGTTGCTGACAAATAAGTTATGTACTCACCATACCATTTGAGTAGGTAACTTCATTTGTCTGCAACCATCCCCTCTCCTTCCCCCTGGCCTTCAGAAGAGTTAGATGATAGTATTATTTCTGCCTTTTCCTTTTTGGGATACCTTTTCAGGTATATAGGAGGGCAAACTTGATCTGAGGTCAATTGGGGTTGGCAGGGGATTATGGGTGAGGGGAGGAGCTAGGAGCTCGGATCCATAGCTGTATAAATAGTTGCCGGCTCTGATTCGATATCTGATCCAAGACCCATAGGTTGCAGACAAATGAAGTCACCTACTCAGATGGAACATTATGGTGAGTACATAACTTACTTTAGCATATCTGTCCCATGGATCCCCTCTTCATTGCAGTCTGGTATTAAAATGTTTTTGAAGGGGGTTTTGTATGAGAGACCTCCATTTAAACCGATGGCCCTTTTGGCATCTTAAGTTTGTGTTAGAAGCTAACAGGCTCCATTTGAACCAGCCAGCTTGGTTGAATATCCGCGGTGGTGGTGCTGCAGTAGCGTTGCCGCCTCACAGTAAGACGCTGTCCAGTTAGATTCTCAGCTAGAGCCTCTTCTGCGTGGAGACGTGCGTGAATGGGCGTACCTTCGTTGAAGGTTGTGCATCAAGGCTAGTAACTCGGCACGTAAAAATCAACTACTAATCATTAGCGGACCGGAGTTCCGCTGTGGCGACCCCTAACTGGGAAAAGCCGAAAGACTCCACAAAAAAAACATGGGGAAGAAAGAGTTTCACTGATTGCACTGACATCTGCAAGAAAGGGCATCTGATTTGCAAGTTAAGGTGGGACAACCCTATTTCATTTCTCACAGGGGCAGGGTTTTTTTGAGAACTAATCTTTTCTTTTATGCCATAAGTGGCATCAGAGTTTACTTTTTGCCAAACAATCCATCTCCCTGTTTTTTTCCTGAACCTAAAACTGGGAGAGAAAGGGATATTCCATGCCTTGGATGTCCACAGACAACTGTGGTACTAGCTTGGCAACGCTGAATTTTTCAGATATTCTAATTGTTCATTTCTTATGAAAGAAAGAAGGGTCAACCCATGTCAAAACAGTTTCTAAATGGTTGTCCAAGGCTATTACCTTTTGTTAAACTCTGTAATAAAACTGTTCCAAGCGAGATTCAGGACCACTATCAGGGCCTTGGCTTTTTGGAAAGGGTTAGATTCTGAAAATATTTTAGAACCTACTACTAGGTCCTCTGTACGTACTTTTACAAAGCACTGTAAGCTTGATTTCTTGTCCAGGTTCAGGTCAGGCTTTGCTTGGACCATTCCCCAGAGGCTGCTGGACTCCTCTTTCCATCTCCCAAATGTTGTAAGCTAGGGTAATCTAGCCATGTAGTAAAGGCTGTTGCATCACTGTTCATTATGATGAGCATAGTACAGTTGTGTATACAAGAAAAGTGTAATCCCTACTGCAGTAGCCCCTCTCTCTAACCCCTTGTTTTTTAATGTGTTTTTTTATGCCAGGGTGTGGACGTTTGTTTTATTTGTTCTAGGCGTAGCTCTGAAGGGCTTGGTGACCAAATATGTCTTAGTCCTCTCTTCTTGAGCTACCTGACTGGGTGTGTAGAAGGCAACCTGAATCTTTGGAAGCTGGTCGACTGTTCATATCCTTGGCAGTGTAGTACCGATATGGTTGAGGCTTCTTCAGCAGTGATGATTTGAAAATCTGCTGTTATGATGAGTTTACTTGCACAACTGTATTATCCTTTTGAAGCAATCCTTTGGTGTTTTT